>NW_027140807.1:1392500-1567500 GCF_036365525.1 Heterodontus francisci | reverse complement strand
ATCTCTGCATCACTTCCTAATGCTCTCCCTGTTCCTCCCAATGATTTGTAAAGAGTGGGTTGGTTATTAACAACACTCATCACTCCTGCTCTCTCCCCTTTGCTGATTCAGAGGCAGCTTAAAGTAAATGATGTATCCGTTACTGACTCTGATCAACCTGTTTCACCGTAAGGCATTTTATTGAAACAATAATTCTACTTAACATTTCTTTTGGTGATGTTTTTATTTATTTATTTCTCTCTTTCTCTCTCCCACTGGACAGAAGTTACCTGTTTACTGATCTCCTCTCCCTGTCTCTTTCCCAGATGTGAACTCACAGACTATCCACCAGACTCCCGCCGCTGTCTCCAAATATTCTGAGGAGCAGGTGAAGCTGAAATGCACCGTGCAGGGCAGCAGTAACCCTGACATGTTCTGACACAGACAATACCCGGGGAAGGAGCCACAGTTTATGTTTTACTCCACAGGTACTGATCACATAAATCCGGAGAAGGCGGTGGACGGTTTCACCGCCGAGAGACCGACCAGCTCCCAGTTCAATCTGGAGCCCTCCAGCCTGCGGGAGAATCACTCGGCCGTGTATTTCTGTGCCTGGAGAGATCACAGTGACTCAGAGAGTTGGAGCAGTTCAACAAAAACCTCAAAGGCAGCAGGAAACACCTGTGGAGGGTAAAACTGCCCGGAGCCTCGAATTTCTTTCGTTTTGCAGAGCGAAAGTGTTTATGATAACAAGAAGAGATGGGTCAGAGTGGTAGTGAGAGATTAGATATACAGGTAGTAGAGAATGTGCTAAGAACAATTGACAAGGATAACACGAGATCTGAGGTTCTAACTATCAGGAAAGATCAACTATAAAACGACTTGAGTTCTTCTGCATTGCCACTGAGTTTTCCTCCTCTGCAGGGTTAACAAAGGGTGCTCTAGGACCATGAATGCACAATGGCCTGGCAAACATTTAATAGGAAAACAGAAAGAGGCAGAGATCATACAGCCCTCGAGCTTCATACACATTGACAGGAGAAGCACATTCATCACCTTAGAGAGGGATACACACACACTCAACGAGAGAGACAAAGAGAGGGAGACCGAATGTGTGAGAGAGGGATAGAACAAGATTGAGAGGAAAACTGACAGAGACAGAGAGACTGAGACAGAGAGACAGAGACTGAGACAGATAGACTGAGACAAAGAGACAGAGAGACTGAGACTGAGACAGAGAGAGACTGAGAGAGACTGAGAGAGAGACTGAGAAAGAGAGATTGAGACAGAGAGGAGAAGAGAGAGGAGAGCGAGGAGGACAGAGAGGGGGAACAAGAAAGAGCGAGAGGGAAAACAAAAAACACAGAGGAAGAGACTGAGACAGAGACACTGAGACAGAGAGACAGTGAGAGAGACAGAGAGAGAGACTGAGAGACAGAGAGAGACAGAGAGTGAGAGAGGGACAGAGAGAGAGAGCGATAGAGAGACTGAGAGAAAGCGACTGAGGGAAAGCAACTGAGACAGAGAGACAGACAGAGGAGAGAGAGGAGGACAGAGAGGGGGAAGAAGGAAGTGCGAGAGAAAAGCAAAAAAAACACAGAGGAAGAGAGTGAGACAGATTGGGAGACAGACACACACACACACAGAATGAGACAGGGAGAGAAAGACAGCAAGCAGTAAAACAGAGGGAGACAGTTAACTAAAGACAGAGCGAGTGAAAAACACACGCACACACATGCACAGCTTTGTATCCGTGCCCATTCATCTTCCAGCTCATTGAAGAAGAATATCCCGTGATCTCAGGATTGTAACTATCAGGAATGAATAACAATAAAAGGACTGGGGCTGTTATAGACTGACACTGTGTATATTTTCACCACAGGGACAGCTGAGGACGCTCTTGGACCATGTGATGTACAATGGCTTTTGAGAAGGAGTTCACAGGAAAACTGAAACAGTGGGAGATCATACAGTCCTCCAGGTTGATATACATGACCAGGAGAAGGAAATCCACATCCTTAGAGAGAGAGAAGAGAGAGAGAGAGACACACACAGCGAGAGAGACAGAGAGAGAGACAAAGAGAGAGAGAGAGACCTAATGTGTGTGTATCTGTGAGAGAGAGACTGAAATAAACAGACTGAGACATATAGGGAGGCACAGAAGAGAGACAGAGAGGAAGAAAGGAGCATCACAAGTAAAGGACAGGGAGAGACAGAGAGAGAGAGAGAAAGTGGGTCATTGGCAACCAACTCGATTCTCATTTGTTGATGTGGGAAATGAACGTCACCATCTCTGCATCACTTCCTAATGCTCTCCCTGTTCCTCCCAATGATTTGTAAAGAGTGGGTTGGTTATTGACAACACTCATCACTCCTGCTCTCTCCCCTTTGCAGATTCAGAAGGCAGCTTAAAGTAAAAGATGTATCTGTTACTGACTCTGATCACCCTGTTTCACCGTAAGGAATTTTATTGAAACAATAATTCTACTTAACATTTCTTTAGGATATGGTTTTATTTATTTCGTTCTCTCCTTCTCTCTCTTTCTCTCTCCCCACTGGACTGAATTTCCCTGTTTACTGATCTCCTCCTCTCCCTGTCTCCTTCCCAGATGTGAACTCACAGACTATCCACCAGACTCCCGCCGCTGTCTCCAAATTTTCTGAGGAGCAGGTGAAGCTGAAATGCACCGTGGATGGTACCAGTAACCCTTACATGTACTGGTACAGACAATACCCGGGGAAGGAGCCACAGCTGATGTTTTACTCCCTAACTGCACAAAGGGAGAACTCAGAGGGGACGGTGGAGGGTTTCACCGCCGAGAGACCGACTGACTCTGAGTTCAACCTGGAGTCCTCCAGCCTGCGGGAGAATCACTCGGCCGTGTATTTCTGTGCCTGGAGTCTTCACAGTGACTCAGAGAGATGGAGCAGTTCAACAAAAACCCTAAAGGCAGCAGGAAACACCTGTGGAGGATAAAACTGCTCGGAGCCTCGAACTTCTTTCGTTTTGCAGAGAGAAAGTGTTCATGATAACAAGAAGAGATGGGTTTGAGTGGTAGTGAGAGATTAGATATACAGGTAGTGGAGAATGTGCAAAGAACAATTAACAAGGATAACACCAGATCTGAGGTGTAACTATCAGGAAGAATTAACTATAAAACGACTTGAGTTTTACTGCACTGACACTGAGTTTTCTTCCTCTATATGGTTAACTGAGGGTGCTCTAGGACCATGAATACACAATGGCCTGTAAAACATTTAATAGGAAAACAGGAAGAGGCAGAGGTCATCCAGCCCTCCAGCATCATACACATGGACAGGAGAAGGACATTCATCACCTTAGAGAGGGATACACACACACAGTGAGAGAGACAAAGAGAGGGAGAGCGAGTGTGAGAGAGGGTCAGAACGAGATTTAGAGGAAAACTGACAGAGACAACAGACTGAAAAAGAGAGACTGAGACAGAGAGACTGAGACAGAGAGACTGAGACAGAGAGGGGAACAGAGAGACTGAGACAGAGAGACTGAGACAGAGAGACTGAGTGAAAGAGAGTGAGACAGAGAGACTGAGATAGAGATACTGAGACAGAGAGGGGTCAGAGAGACTGAAACAGATCGACTGAGAGAGAGAGGCGGACAGAGAGACTGAAACAGAGAGAGTGAGAGAGAGAGAGCCTGAGACAGAGAGGGGGATAGAGAGACTGAGACAGTGAGAGTGAGACAGAGAGACTGAGAGAGAGAGAGGGGGACAGAGAGACTGAGATAGAGAGGGGGACAGAGAGAGAGAGAGAGAGAGAGAAGGAGATTGGCAGCCAATACAATTCTGATTTGTTGACCTGGGTGAATGGGCGTCTCCATCATTGTATCACTTCCTAATGCTCTTCATGTTCCTCCCATTGATTTGTAAAGAGTGGATTTGGACCTTCACAAGACTCTAAGCTCCTGCTCTCACTCCTGTGTCTATTAAGAGAACAAGTTGAAGTGAAAGATGTATCAGTTACTGTGTCTGATAATCCTGTTTCATTGTAAGTGAGTGTGAAATGCAAAGATTATCGTTAATAACCTTCCTCTCCTCTCCCTGTCTCCCTTTTATTCCCAGATGCTCCCTGTTTACTGATCTCCTCCTCTCTCCATCTCTCTCCCAGATGTGAACTCACAGACTATCCGCCAGACTCCCGCCGCTGTCTCCAGATTTCCCGGGAAAGGAGTGGAAATGAGGTGCACTGTGGAGGGGAGCCGCAGTAACTTCAACATGTACTGGTACAGACAACACCCGGGGAAGGAGCCGCTGTTGATGTTTTACTCCCGTACTGCTAACTATGTGGATCCAGAGGGGACGGTGGATGGTTTCACCGCCGAGAGACCGAATGAGTACGAGTTCAACCTGGAGTCCTCCAGCCTGTGGGAGAATCACTCGGCCGTGTATTTCTGTGCCTGGAGTCTTCACACTGACTCAGAGCGATGGAGCAGTTCAAGAAAAACCCCAAAGGCAGCAGGAAATACCTGTTTCAGATAAAACCAGGCGGTGCTGCGTCCTGTTGGGTGTTTTTATCATTGGGAACATGTTTTTCACAAGAAGACAGGGCGGATTTAAATAGAAATTGAGTGGTTAGATATTGAAACACAGGGGAATTGTGAAATAGACTTTACAGGAATGATATCAGAACACAGAGGTTAAACTTATCAAGAAAGTTTGAACATCGGGGGATTATTACTCCAGAAAGGAGAAGACAAGAGTAAACTTTAAGCGGTCTAAGAGAGATTATTAAAGATTTTAATATCTGGAATGAAGATCAGATAAAAACAGACAGACAGACAGACAGTCAGATAGACAGATAGATGGATACGGTGTGTTTTTTATTTCACTGCGTTTTCTTTCTCCAAAGGGACAGCAGAGTGCGCTGTTGGACCATGATAAACATCAGAGTCTGGAACACACTTTAACAGTGACCTGGGAACACAAGGAGAACATTCATCACCTCGAAAACACTCCGCCCTTCAATGAGTTCGTGACTTATCAATAACTTTCTGTCGCTCCCTCTCTCCATCCCTCTCGCTCCATCCCTCTCTCTCCATCCCTCTCTCTCCATTCCTCTCTAACCATCCCTCTGTCTCCATCCCTCTCTCTCCATCCCACTCTCTCCATCTCTCTTGCTCCCTCTCTCTCTATTCCCCACTCTACCACTGGCTGCAAAGCTGGCATAAAATGGTAGAATGCGAATTAACATTCCTGTCTTTTACTGGGGCAGTGACTGTCTCTCTATGTAGCTCGCTATTTCTCTACCTGTCTGACTTTCCCTCCAACTCTCTATTTCTCTACCTCTCTCGATATCAATCTATCTCTCTCCCTGGTGATCTATCTCTCTGTCTCTCTATCTATCCAACTCTATCTTTGGGTGATTACACTTTGTATGAACTAATTAAACATGCTGCACTAATATAATGAATGACCGTCTTTTCCAGGATTTTCTATACATTGACCAGTAGATGATGTGGTTTGTCATCAATTATCTATCAAAATCTTTTATCACCTTCAATATCTGTATCACATCTACCATTAACCTTCTCTGCTCTCAGGAGAGAAACCCCCAGCTTCTCCAGTCTCTCCACAGTAATTGAACTCCCTCATCCCTGGTACCAGTCTGGTTAATCTCCCTCTAACTTTCACTACACAGAGTCGAACAACCCCCCAATGAACAGGAACTAACTCAGCTCGGAACCCTTAACCATCTGAGCGCTGTTTCACACTGTTGAAAGGCGAGATCCCTCTCCAGATAACTTCATCTCTGGGACACCTGCCTCCTGACAGCGAGCTCAGAAGAGCACAAGTGTCCTTCTTGAATAATGGTACCACATTCGCTGTCCTCCAGTCCTCTGAGACCACTCCTGTGGCCAGAGGGGAATTGAAAATTTGTGTCAGAGGCCCTGAAATCTCCTCCCTTGCCTCACATAACAGCCTGGGATATGTCTCATCTGGGCTGCGGTCTTATCCACTTTTAAGTCTTCTAAAACAGCTAATACTCCTCCCTTTAAAAGCAAATATGTTCAAGTATATCACAACCCCCCTCCCTGATATCTACACCTACATCATCCTTCTCCATAGTGAACATAGTGAAATATGCCGTTCTTACCCGGTCTGGCCTATATGTGCCTCCAGACCAACAGCAATGTTGTTGACTATTAACTGCCCAGCAGGCATTCCCGAAGATGGTTCACCACCACCTTCTCAAGGGCAATAAGGGATGGGCACACTCTCGGGGTACAGAGGGTTGTTTCCCTGAATTCTACTCTATCAAATCCCTTTCTGAAATGTGATCACCTCTATTCAATCTCCCCCTATCCCCTTGTGTTGTATCATTCTACAACATTGCTATGCAAAGTAATGGGGTGGAGCAGAGTGTCGCAGTAAGTGACTGCCACTCACAATGACAACCGGATGCTGGGTATTTAATTGGATACAATATAGAAACTGCCTGCAAGTGTGTTGTTGAAAACTCCACACGTTCACACATCGAGTTAGTATCGAATGAAGAAATCATGTTGCATGAAGTTCTCAGTCTAATCTTGATGGCTGCACTCTTCCCACGTAAGTCAAAGTCAGAAACTGTGTCGAATAATGTATTGTAATGTCAGCGGTGACTCTGTTCCGTAACACTGCTGTGTCAGAGTCTCACTCCAGAACACTTGAGCTCAAAGGCAAAACTAACACCCCAGGTGTCAGGACTGAGGGAGTGCTGGACTGTCGCAGAGGCAGTACTGAGGGTGTGCTGCACTGTCGCAGAGGCAGTACTGAGGGAATACTGCACTGTCGCAGATGCAGTACTGAGGGAGTGCTGCACTGTCGCAGAGGCAGTACTGAGGGAGTGCTGCACTGTTGCAGAGGCAGTACTGAGGGACTGCCGCACTGTCGCAGAGGCAGTAATGAGGGAGTAACTACATTGGTTGCAAAGCCCTTTCTGTTGCCCTGAGGTCCTGAACGGCGATATATTAATGTAAGCCCTCTCTTTCTTGTACTGCAGCCCCTGCTCCAATCCATTATTGACTGAAATAATAATCTAATCGATGTTCTGTCCCACAGGAATACTCGCCTCCTATGTGGAACAGTCACCCTCTATCCTATCGATTTCTGCCGGAGAGTCGACAGCACTCAGATGCACGCTGAAGAATACTGGCTATACATTAATGTACTGGTACAGACAACAAGCAGACAGGGCACTGGAAGCTCTGTTCTATTCTGCTGGAACAGGGTCTGTCACCAATTACACGTCCGAGTCATTTAAGGCAGACAGAGCCAGCAATACACTGTTTACTTTGGCACTGAGAGACGCCGCTCCATCTCACACCGCTGTCTATTTCTGCGCTTGTAGTATCACACAGTGTTTGAGAAAGCGGATCAGCAGCTGCAAAAACCTGCAGCGGATGAACGGGAGTTCAGTGCTCATCTTCAACTGGCAGGGGGCAGCAGTAGATTGAAGCTTATTGTTCATATCTATCTGTCCACCTGATTGTTTATCTCTCTGTCTCTCTATCTATCTATCTCTCTACCTGGTTATCTATCTCTCTGTCTCTCTATCTATCTAACTCTATCTTTAGGTAATTACAGTTTGTATGAACTAATTAAACATACTGCAGTAATGTAATGAATGACCATCTTTTCATAGATTTTCTATATATTGACCAGTAGAAGATGTGATTTGTCATCAATTATCTATCAAAATCCTCTATGATCTTCAACATCTGTATCACATCTACCATTAACCTTCTCTGCTCTAAGGGCAGAAACCCCCAGCTTCTCCAGTCTCTCCACAGTAATTGAACTCCCACATCCCTGGTACCAGTCTGGTTAATCTCCCTCTAACCTTCACTACACAGAGGCGAACAACCCCCCAATGAACAGGAACTAACTCAGCTCGGAACCCTTAACCATCTGAACGCTGTTTCACACTGTTCAAAGGCGAGATCCCTCTCCAGATAACTTCATCTCTGGGACACCTGCCTCCTGACAGCGAGTTCAGAAGAGCACAAGTGTCCTTCTTGAATAATGTTACAACATTCGCTGTCCTCCAGTCCTCTGAGACCACTCCTGTGGCCAGAGAGAATTGAAAATTTGTGTCAGAGGCCCTGAAATCTCCTCCCTTGCCTCACATAACAGCCTGGGATATGTCTCATCCGGGCTGCGGTCTTATCCACTAAAACAGCTAATACTCCTCCCTTTAAAAGCTAATATGTTCAAGTATATCACAACCCCCCTCCCTGATATCTACACCGACATCATCCTTCTCCATAGTGAACATAGTGAAATATGCCGTTCTTACACGGTCTGGCCTATATGTGCCTCCAGACCAACAGCAAGTCAGAAACTGTGTCGAATAATGTATTGTAATGTCAGCGGTGATTCTGTCCGGAACACTCCTGTGTCTGAGTCTCACTCCAGAACACTTCAGCTCAAAGTCAAGGCTGACAAACCACATGTCAGGACTGAGGGAGTGCTGCACTGTCGCAGAGGCAGTACTGAGGGAGTGCTGCACTGTCACAGAGGCAGTACTGAGGGAGTGCTGCACTGTCGCAGAGGCAGTACTAAGTGAGTTCTGCACTGTCGCAGAGGCAGTACTGAGGGACTGCTGCACTGTCGCAGAGGCAGTACTGAGGGAGTGCTGCACTGTCGAATAGGCAGTACTGACGGAGTAACTGCATTTGTTGCAAAGCACTTTCTGATGTCCGGAGGTCCTGAACGGCGCTATATTAATGTAAGCCCTTTCTTTCTTGCAATGCAGCTCCTGCTCCAATCCATTATTGACTGAAATAATAATCTAATCGATGTTCCATTCCACAGGAATACTCGCCTCCTATGTGGAACAGTCGCCCTCTATCCTATCGATTGCAGCAGGAGAGTCGACAACACTCAGATGCACGCTGACCAATAATGCCTATTCCTATATGTACTGGTACAGACAACATCCAGACAGGGCACTGGAAGCTCTGTTCTATTCTGCTACAGAAGGGTCTGTTACCAATTACACGTCCGAGTCATTTAAGGCAGTCGGAGCCAGCGATACACTGTTTACTTTGGCACTGAGAGACGCCGCTCCATCTCACACCGCTGTCTATTTCTGCGCTTGTAGTATCGCACAGTGTTTGAGAAAGCGGATCCGCAGCTGCAAAAACCTGCAGCGGATGAACGGGAGTTCAGTGCTCACCTTCCACTGGCAGGGGGCAGCAGTAGATTGAATCTCAGTGCTCATCATCCACCGGCAGGGGGCAGCAGTGGATTGAATCTCAGTGCTCATCTTCCACCGGCAGGGGGCAGCAGTAGATTGAATCTCAGTGCTCATCATCCACCGGCAGGGGGCAGCAGTGGATTGAATCTCGGTGCTCATCTTCCACCAGCAGGGGGCAGCAGTGGATTGAATCTCAGTGCTCATCATCCACCGGCAGGGGTCAGCAGTGGATTGAATCTCTGTGCTCATCTTCCACCGACAGGGGGCGGCAGTACACTGAATCTCAGTGCTCATCTTCCACCGACAGGGGGCGGCAGTACATTGAATCTCAGTGCTCATATTCCACCGACAGGGGGCGGCAGTACATTGAATCTCTGTGCTCATCTTCCACCGACAGGGGGCGGCAGTACACTGAATCTCAGTGCTCATCTTCCACCGACAGGGGGCGGCAGTACATTGAATCTCAGTGCTCATCTTCCACCGACAGGGGGCGGCAGTACACTGAATCTCAGTGCTCATCTTCCCCCGGCACAGGACAGCAGTGGATTGAATCTCTGTGCTCATCTTCCACCGACAGGGGGCGGCAGTACATTGAATCTCAGTGCTCATCTTCCACCGACAGGGGGCAGCAGTAGATTGAATCTCAGTGCTCATCTTCCACCAGCAGGGGGCAGCAGTGGATTGAATCTCAGTGCTCATCATCCACCGGCAGGGGGCAGCAGTGGATTGAATCTTTGTGCTCATCTTCCACCGACAGGGGGCGGCAGTACATTGAATCTCAGTGCTCATCTTCCACCGACAGGGGGCGGCAGTACATTGAATCTCAGTGCTTATCTTCGACCGACAGGGGGCAGCAGTAGATTGAATCTCAGTGCTCATCTTCCACCAGCAGGGGGCAGCAGTGGATTGAATCTCAGTGCTCATCATCCACCGGCAGGGGGCAGCAGTGGATTGAATCTCTGTGCTCATCTTCCACCGACAGGGGGCGGCAGTACATTGAATCTCAGTGCTCATCTTCCACCGACAGGGGGCGGCAGTACATTGAATCTCAGTGCTTATCTTCGACCGACAGGGGGCAGCAGTAGACTGACTGCTCAATTTCTGCAACCAGGTCATGGAATCATCTTGGTTAACAGCAGAGAAGGAGACCATTCGGCCCATCTTCCCCGTACTGGCTTATTTGAAAGAACTGTCCAGTTATTGCTCTTCCCCCCACCCCCCCCCCCGCTACTTCCCCATAGCCCTGCACATTGTTTCCATTCACGTGTACAATCCATTGCCTTTTGAACGTTCTTGTTCAAACTGCTTCCAACACCCTTTCAGACAGTGCTCGCCACATCATAACAACTCGCTGCTTAAATAAATCATCACTTCTCCCCCCCTCTCCCCATTAATTCATCTGCCAGTTATATTTAATCAATGTCTCTGGGTTGCCTTCTGCCTATAGAAACAGTTTCTGTCATTTACATATTTTTAAAAATTCTTTGATGGGATGTGTGCATCGCTGACCGGGCCAGCATCTGCTATCCATCCTAAATTGCCCTTGAGAAGGTGGTGGTGAGCTGCCTTCTTGAACCACTGCAGTCCATGTCGGGTAGTTACAACCACAGTCCCGTAAGGAAGGGAGTTCCAGGATTTTGACCCAGCGACAGTGAAGGAACGGCGATATAGTTCCAAGTCAGGATGGTGTGTGACTTGAAGGGGAACTTGCAGGTGGTGGTGTTCCCATGCATCTGCTGTCCTTGTCCTTCTAGGTGGCAGAGGTCGCGGGTTTGGAAGGTGTTGTCGAAGGAGCCTTTGGGAGTTGCTGCAGTGCATTTTGTATATAGTCCACAGTGCTACCACAGTGCGTTTGTGGTGGAGGGAGTGAATGTTTGTGGATAGGGTGCCAATCAAGCGGGCTGTTTTGTCCTGGATGGTGTCGAGCTTCTTGAGTGTTGTTGGAGCTGCACTCATCCCGGTAAGTGGAGAGTATTCCATCACACTTCTGACTTGTGCCTTGGAGATGGTGGAAAAGCTTTGTAGAATCAGGAGATGAGGTACTCAAGACTCAACGTGCTATCTGAGTGGGTAAAACTCTCCTCTCTGAGTTAGGAGGTGCCACTCCACAGACTGGAGCCAATAAAAAGGCTGACACTTCAGTGCCTGGAACGCGTTGCCAGCGGAGGTGGTAGATGCGAACACGATAGCGTCTTTTAAGATGTATCTAGACAGATACATGAATGGGCAGGAAGCAAAGAGATACAGACCCTTAGAAAATAGGCGACATGTTTAGGTAGAGGATCTGGATCGGCGCAGGCTTGGAGGGCCGAAGGGCCTGTTCCTGTGCTGTAATTTTCTTTTTTCTTTGTTCTTTCTTTGCCAACAAACTGCAGGTAAGTCAAAACAAATCCACCGACCAAAAATTTCGGACTGAAATGCATGTTTCATACTATTTTTTCTGATTAAGCAGAATTAACGCACACAATTTTGAATGCAACACAAACGAAATAAATTGATGCTAAACCCTTTAGTAAAAGCCTGGTTTGGCCTCAACTGGTGTAGCGTGTCCACTTCTTTACATGACATTGTCGGGAGGATGGAGAGGGTGCAAAGGAGATTTAGAAGGAGGTGACCGGGCACGAGGGGTTTCAGCTATGTGGAGATGTGGGAGAAGCTGTTCATTGGAAAAGACAAGGTTACCAAAAGTCCCAGAGCCCAATCCAGAAGGTTAGGGGTGCGATGATGGACCACACCACTGCTCATTCAATCCAAAAAACATTGAAATGTTTCCCATTTCATCCATGATCTTCCCACTTCATGTAAAATGCATCTATGGAATAGTTAAGTTGTCACCCCCTCTCTTGGTCTAACCTTTAACACTTCCATTGTTACCGAGTCCTGATGGATATTTAAGAAAGATAGTGAACATTTACTCTTGTAACATCTCAGCTTTTCTGAAATGACCCTCCCAGCAATGCACACATCCCATCACTGAATACATTCAGATACAATTGGAAGTGAACAAGCTTGATAATGATGGTGGAGTGAGCATCTTTTCATGGTTATGAGGCTGCTGAGGGTGAGGCTGACACAGATAATGGCGGTCGGGAGGAGGGTGGTAATGTGTCCTCAGATGGTAATGATGAGTGTGAGGATGGTGTCAGGATGAATGTGGTTATGATCAGGGGAGTACTGAAGGTATTGATGATACCAACACACCCGCCCATTTAATCACCTCTCCACCACAGAAGATAGTTTACATCACATTTACTCCCTTCCTTTCTGCAACTTTCAAAGACATGAAACAGAACTGCAGGCCCAGAAACCGATGAGCTGGGGCTCCAACATTGGTCCCTCCCCAGAAATGACGAGTCCTCGGGGAGCCCATGAACAAAGAAAGAAAGCTTGGCTCCGCCTAGGAAAATGTTGAAGATGATGGAGACGGAAGCTGTAAATTCCAGTCAGTTCCCAGAACTTTGAGATACTCTACAATAAAAGTGCTCAGTCATTTCATTTAAAACCACACGGATCCTTCACCCTCCAGAGATGGCTGTGTCTCAGCTCTGGGTTCTGTTGTTGGTGTTAACGGGTAAGGAGGTGTCTGAACTGTGAGGTTACAATGATGTAGATGTGTCTCGGATTCTCAGTCTCTGTCTGTCTTTGTCTCTCTCCTTCTCCCTCTGTATTTCTTTCTCTGTTGATAACGATATAGACATTGTCCCTGGGTTAATCTCTCTCTTTCTCTCTCTCTCTCCCTCTCTGTTTTGCAGATGTGGGGGCCGTGTTGATCCAACAGACTCCCGCTTCCATATCCCATTCCCCAGGCTCTCCAGTCAGGATCGAGTGTATTTACACTGAAGCAACAGCTAGCTCTGTTTTCTACTGGTACCAATGGCATCTGGACCGTGAGCCCGAGAACCTTTTCTATTCCTATGCTGCTAGAACGGTCAACCCCTCCGGAGAGGTGGACGGTTTCACCGCCAGGAGACCCGACAACACCCATTTTTACCTGGAGTCCTCCAGCCTGTGGCGAATCAATCAGCCGTGTATTACTGTGCATGGAGTCTGCACAGTGACTCAGAAAGGCGCCGGACTTCAGCAAAAACTCTAAACATTGACAGAGCTCACTTGTGGGAGATAGACCTGTCTATCTGGGGTGTCATTCTATCACTCTGACTATCTGTCAGTTTCTATGTCTACTGTTGAATGAACTGGCTCTTTGATAGAGTTGTCTAACTAGTTCCCATTCACTGACTAGTTCTCCATTGCACTAATAAATCTTCCCTTCATCTATTTCTCCAATTGACATCTGGAAGTTACTATTGGATGGTCTTCCACCGCCCTTTCAGTCAGTGCCCTCAACATGATAACAATTCACTGAGGAGAAAGATTCCACTCATCTCCCACTCTGGTTCCTTTCCCAATTACCTTCAATTCTTGGTCCCTGGTTTATCGACCCTCCTGACAGTAGATACTACCCTCTGGATACAGTTTCTCTATCAAGACACTTCTGACCACGTCTTTCAAATCTCCCCTTACCCTCATTACTCTAATGGACACAAGTCCATACAAATTGGAAATGGTTGATCTTGGAACCTTCAATCATGTCTCTGATGATTCATACAGTGCAAAGGCGAGAAACCTCTCCAGATCCGTCTCTGACTGGAACACCTGCCTCCAGACGGCGGCTTCAGCATCTGTTCAAAACTGTTAATCCACTTGTCTCTCAGTCTGTCGGGGTCTTTTGAAGAATTTTCACAGTGACTGGAGTTCAGTGCGGTGAAGAACTTAACCCTTTAACTCCCTTTTAGCAGAAGGGGGGAAATGAAACTGTCTTGGCCCTGAAACAAGGCAGCAGGTTGACGGGTCTTATTGGATCATAGAATCATGCAGGATAAATCCAGGCCATTCAGCCCATCGATCCTGGCCTAACTGTTTGAAAGAGCGACCTCCTCCCATCTCTCTTCATCTTACCCTATCAACAGATTCTTCAATTACTTTCTCACTCATGCATTTATTCAGCTCCCCTTTAACTGCATCGTCTCTATTCGACCTCAACCCATTCTATTTGGTCTGTAATTCCACATTCTCACCGCTCCCTGGGTTAAAGAACCTCCTCCTGAATTTCCAATTGGTTTTATAAAGGACTATCTTCCAATTATGATCCCTGGTATTCACTTCCCTGTCCAATTACTCCCACTCCCTGTTCTTTCTGAATAACCCTGCACTTGATCTTGCAGCTTGTCTGCCTCCTTCCCTGCATTACAACAGTGACTGCACTTCAAAATGTATTTGACTGGTTGAGGCTGGAGTGAAGCAGAGAGCTGTGGGGCCGAAATGCGCCGATCTGTGCATTAACTTCCATCTAGTTCTGTGCCACAAGCGCCAACACGAGTCGAGTAGGAGAATATAACTGATGACAGAAACAGGTTCAGCTTCTGACACTGAAAGGCCTGCAGAATCAGTGCTTGCAGTTGCACCTGGAGCCACTAGGTGCCAGTGTTACTCCACTGTTGCCGCTGCCAAGAACATGCTCAGACAGAGTAAGCTTCCCCACAGCAGCTCCACAGGTCAACTTGGCTGCTTCTGAAATGTTTCACTTCTCAACTATTTCACACAAAATATTCCGGCAATGAAAAAAAAAAACTCAATGATAGATGAGATAGATGAGCTTTTAGTCTGATCGTTTTGGGGGCATTAAGTGACATTTATATCATTCCAACCTTGGAATATTTGCGCCCAAATGCCAATTTGTAGATTTCCAGGTTCCATTTTACAATTACATTGTCCCAGGTGTTTGTAGGAAACTAGGAGAGAGCCTGAATTTCCATCGTGACTTTAGCACAATTCCCACATCTATCGTGCCAAGTGTAAAGTAACATTTTTCCCACATGCTCCCTGTTTCCAGGTGGAATAACGTGAGATCTGGTGCTCACTTCATGTGATCAAGTGAGAGACAGTTTTCAGAACAGAAGGCTTCACACTGACATGTTGTGATATCCACAACCCGCCGGTGGAGGGGCTGTATTAATCAGGTCTGTTCATTGATGAGGTGAAACTCAGTATGTTGAGGTTTTAAGAGCGGGTTCGCTTTTGCAGAACATTGCAAAATAATAAATTAACCCGGAAGCTGGAGAGAGTTCACCTTCTTAGGCAGTTCCCCGGGATTGAGGATGACTTGCTTCCATTCCGGTTCAATGGGTTCTGAGATGGCTGATGAGTTCAGTGTATGATCTGCAGACTCTGTCACATGAGGTGCAGGTGGTGCTTGTAGGATCAGGCAGGTGAGTAGTTTGCAGGTTTGTGCGCTCCCTCCGATGCCTCGGCCTTACCTCTGCATGTTCCTTAAGTTCCTCGTGGTGTCCGATGCCTTCCCGTTTGTCCTTCCTCCGTCTGGGATGTTCAGGAGCCAGGGTCTCCAAGGAGTCGACGCGGATGTTTCATCTCTCCAGGGATCCTGTGAGGACATCTCTCAAGCGTTTCCGCTGTCCTCCTGGGAGTCTCCTGACACGGCTAAGTTCTGAGTAGAACTGCTGCTTTGGGGAGTCTGGTGGCAGGAATGTGAATGACATGTCCCAGCCAGTGGAGCTGGTTTTGGGTGATTCGCGCCCTGACACTAGACAGGTTGGTTTGGGAGAGGACGATGCTGTTGGACTACCTGTCTTGCCACTGGATTTGGAGGTTAATGCGGAGGCACCTCTGGTGTTACTTCTCCTGTGCCTTGAGGTGTCTACTGTAGGATCTCCAAGGTAAGGTCAATGTGGAGGTGTATTTATGTAAAGTGACTGATGGGACAAAGCAGTTCAGAGCTATCCACTGTCTAGACAAAGAACCACACACAGACTGACTTCAAACTCACGGAATTTTTCCAAGAACTCAGAGAGCAGGGCCTCATCCACAGTTTTATCTTCATGTACCTGGGTTCCAAAATTGGAATTTGCACATGTTTGGCCTCCAACCTCCTTGGTTAAAACACACTGGGTGCACTGTCAACATTTCAGGTCTCCTCATACCTTGGTTCGACTTCATTTGGAGAACTGTGCACTGTTCCGCTCTCATTATACATTGGTTAGATCACAACTGGAGCACTATGCACAGTTCTGGCGTCTATATACATTGGTTAGGCCACATTTAGATCACGGTATAATTATACATAGCAGTAAAGATCGAACAGGCTGGGGTTCTTCTCTAGAAATGAGGGGTGCCCAGATAAGAAGTCTTTAATATTATTAATAGGTTTGATAGGATAGACGTAGAGAAGATATTTTCACTTGAGGCTAAAGACCAGAATTATAAGGCATAAGATACTCACTAAAAATCCAAACGTGAATTCAGGACAAACTTCATTCCCCAGAGATTGGTGAGAATGGGGAACTCACCACCACAGGCAGTGGTGGAGGTAAATAGTATTCAGTGGGAAACCAGTAGACATACGAGGCAGAAAGGACTGACAGGAGATGCTGAGAGGTTGAGATAAAGAGGGATGAAAGGATGTATCTGTGGAACATTAACACCTGTATAGATCCGTTCACCTGATGCTGTGTTCTATATTGTCTGCAATTCTATATAGTCAACGTCAGTATCTGAAAGAGAGGAGAAAGTTGGAAAGCCGATCTGGAACTTCCCAAGGAGTTCGACAGCCAATGAAGTGCTTCTGTTGAATTACAGGCATGTTGGTCTTTGTTTCATGGGGGATGGGAGTACAAGAATAAGGAAGTCGTATTACACTTGTATTGGGTCTTGGTGAGAACACACCTGGAGTACTGTGTGCACATATTTGGACAGGGCTCCGAATGATCGGGCTGCAGATGTCAATGAAACAGAATTGCAGTTCCAGAAAGCGATTACCAGGAGTCTAACATTGGTCCCTCCCCGGAAATGAAAGAAAACTGGGTCCCGCCTATCTGTATGATAAAGTGATGGAGAGGGAAGCTGTGAATTTCAGTCAGTGCCCAGAACTTTGAGATACTCTACAATAAAAGTGCTCAGTCACTTCATATAAAACCACACGGATCCTTTACCCTCCAGAGATGGCTGTCTCTCAGCTCTGGGTTGTGTTGTTGGTGTTAACGGGTAAGGAGGTGTCTGAACTGTGAGGTTACAATGATGTACATGTGTCTCTGCTTCTCAGTCTCTGTCTGTCTTTGTCTCTCTCCTTCTCCCTCTATATTTCTTTCTCTGTCTCTCATTCTCTCTCTCTCTCTCTCTTTGCCTTTATCTCTGCCTCTCTGCCTCTAACTGGTCCCCAGCGCTCTCTCTCTCTCTCTCTCTCTGCCCACTTCTACCTCTTCTTGTTTGTAACGATAGAGACAATGTCCCTGGGTAAATCTCTTTCTCTCTCTCTCTGTTTTACAGATGTGGGGGCCGTGTTGATCCAACAGACTCCCGCTTCCATATCCCATTCCCCAGGCTCTCCAGTCAGTATCCAGTGCGTTTACACAAAGGCAGATGTTGGCTCCTATTTCTACTGGTACCGGTGGCATCCGGACCGTGATCCCGAGAACCTTTTCTATTCCAACCTCGCTGGAACGGTCATTCCCTCTGGTGAGGTGGACGGTTTCACCGCCAGGAGACCCGACAACACCCATTTTTACCTGGAGTCCTCCAGCCTGTGGGCGAATCAATCAGCCGTGTATTACTGTGCCTGGAGACTGCACAGTGACTCAGAAAGGCGCCGGAGTTCAGCAAAAACTCTAAAGGGGTAGGAAAGCACTTGTGGGAGATAAACCTGTCTGTCTATCTCAGTGTCTTTCTGTCTCTCTGACTATCTGCGAGTTTCTGTGTCTCTTTGTGCGTCTCTGCATCCATCCATCTATCTATCTATCTATCTATCTATCTATCTATCTATCTATCTATCTATCTATCTATCTATCTATCTATCTATCTATCTATCTATCTATCTGTCTCTCTGTCCAGTTTTGGTTATATTGCACCATTTATCTATCTATTTATCTTGATCATATATATATATTTGCCATCGATTTATCTCTCTGTCTCTCACCTCTCTAAATATGCATCCACCATATATCTGACGTTTATCATCAATCTAAGACCATTATTTACACCATACCAGTTTAATTATTGATATATCATGATTTGTATTTTACTGATAGTTTCATCTTCTTGCTCTCCTTCGACTCAGAGTACATCAATACATTATGAATTATTAAAAATGCTGCAGCAATGTGCTCAGGTCCTTCTCGTTAAGGCAGCCTCTACCTGTAAAGAACAGATTCCGAGGTGGGGTAAATGGGCTCATGGTCCTGTTGAATGAGCTGTCGGTGGTATTTGACAAGAGTTACACATAGCTCCCTGTTGTACATGTCCCCAATGATTCATACAATGCAAAAGTGAGACACCTCCCCAGATAGGTCTCTCACTGGAACACCTGTCTCCTGACGGCGTTTGAGCATCTGTTTAAAACAGTTAACCCACTTCTTCATGACACTGTCGCTTTTCAAAGTATCTAAGATTTCACCCCAATGTAAAACATAACCCTTGAATTGTCGTTTAGCCCAGGGGAAATAAATTTTGATCTGCCTAATACAAACAAGCAACTTGATGTGTCTTATATATTTATAGAATCCTACAGCAGAGCCGAGGCCATTCAGCCCATTGAGCCTGGCCCGGTTTTTCGAAAGAGCTACCCAATACAACACCAATCAGACACAAGCAACGAGAGCCAGATACAGACGGGAAGCAGTTCCTTATTCAAGCTCCTTCCGACCATGGGGTGTTATTATTCTGTCATACCCAGAAGTGAGGGGTCAGAAGGAAACCCTGTTTCCAGTGCTGTCATTTCCACTCTCTGCTTTATCTTCAGCCGCCTGATATTAGTTCATGAACAGATTCAGCCCCCAGTCTGCAGGATGCAGTTAGTCAAACTCTTCCTAATCGTCTGTTCTCTTCTTCCATGTGGGGATTCATCCTTCATAAAGATACCTCTGCTAAAATACTTGCTGTGTTTTCATTCACTACTAACTTCTATCAAACTAGATTGATAAAACATAATTGAAGTCGATTTTCTGTCATTTCTTGAACTACATAACGTAATTTCACTGTAAATAATATTGGCTTAATGAAATTTTTGACTGAATGAAAGTTACTTATATATTCGTGACGCTACTACAGCTATCTTTAACCGATAAGTTTGCCCTAATTCTGGGTTAATTTGTCTCTCTCATATCACTTGCTACATTATTTTTCAATCTCTATATCTATCTGTTTATTATCTATATATCTACCAATATATCATTTAACTATATATTGTCTGCCTATATAGTTATCTAGTATTATCTACTTAACTATTTTGATAGTTATAGTTGGTTATCATATGTCACAATATGTTCTAAACTTTTTAAACTATTCTCCTTATTTCTCAAGGCAAAACTCTAGCAGAGGTGATACACCAGTGGCCAACTCTGGTGGTGGTGAATGGAAGTGAACCAGCAGAATTAAACTGTTCCCGGAATGACAGTAGAAAGAGCATTATGCTGTGGTATCGGCAGTATGCCGGGCAGGGGCTCACCCTAATGGGTCATTCTTACACTGGAAGCTCACCCATTTACGAAGGAAGATTTGAGGAGGAGGTGAAGATTTTGAGGCACGAGGAGAGACGATGCAGCCTGAGTGTCCTCAAGGTTAAGGCTGCGGATGCGGCGGTGTATTACTGTGCAGCCAGTGAGCACAGCGCTGCAGACTGCCTTAATGCCAGTACAAAAACCAACAGGGTGAACAACACAACTGACTGACATACAGGAGCAGTGACAATGGTTAATGTCTCTCCCTGCCTCACCGGCCGTTTTCCAAGCTGGTGATTCCCGGATTCCGGAACCTTCATCAAGGGCTGAATGACAGGGAATAGCAGAAGGTACGAGGAAGAGAGAGAAGGAAAGAGAGAGATGTGTCTCAGATCCTCTGCAAAATTTCAAAGTCCTCGTCTACACTGTTTAATTTCTGGCACTGAGTATGTTAAAACTGAGTCACAGTCTCTGTCCTGTACTTGATTAATTTGAAGTTTAATTAATGATGTAAATAAGACAGATAGTTAACATCACCATTGTGAAGTGATGGATAGAGTATCAATCATCTACAAGGTACAAGTCAGGAGTGTGATGGAATACTCTCCACTTGCCTGGATGGGTGCAGCTCCAACAACACTCAGGAAGCTCAACACGATCCAGGACATAGCAGCCCGGTCGTTCAGCAACCCATCTACCACCTTCAACACTCACTTCCTACACCACAGTGGAAGCAGTGTGTACCATCGACATTATACACTGCAGCAAAGCATCGAGTGTCCTAAGACAGCACCTTCCAAACCCACCAACTCCATCACATGGAAGGGCAAGGGCAGTAGACTCATGGGAACACCACCACCTGCATGTTCCCCTCCAAGTCCTACACCATCCTGACTTGGAACTATATCGCCGTTTCTTCACTGTCACTGGGTCAAAATCCTGGAACTCCCTTCCTAACAGCACTGTGGGTGTACCTATCCGACATGCACTGCAGCGGTTCAAGAAGGCAGCTCACCACCACCTTCTCTAGGGCAATCAGTATTGTGAAATAATTGCTGGCCTTGCAAAAGAAATTCACGTCCCATGAACGAATAAGAAAAGATATATATATATATAAGGTCTTCCACGACTTCAAGATGCCCCAAATCAGCCAATTAACAACTGGAAAATGATGGTCAGATCCTCTGCTATCTCTTCTCTTGCTTTAATTTATTTTTATTCATTCTGGGTGCCTGGGTCTGAGAAAGTCAGTAGTTATTCATCATCACTCATTGCCCTGGAGAAGGTGCGTGATGCCTTGTAGATAACTGAAGAGTTTGCTAGGTCATTTCAGAGAGCAGTGTACTTAAAACACGGAAGCCAATTGGTGTGCGGCACCATGCAATAGGCAGCATAAAGAGGCAGATAGATAGCTAGGAAGGCAGACAGACAGACATTAGATAGATAGATAGATAGATAGATAGATAGATAGATAGATAGATAGATAGATAGATCGACCGACAGATAGATCGATAGACAGACAGATAGGTAGCTAGGAAGTCAGACAGACAGACATTAGATAGACAGACAGACAGATAGATAGTTAGACAGACAGATATATAGCGAGGAAGGCAGAGAGACTGCCATTAGATAGATAGATCGATAGACAGATAGATAGATAGACAGACATTTGATCGATAGACAGGCAGATAGATCGACAGACAGACAGATTGGTAGATAGACAGACAGATAGATAGATAGATAGATAGATAGATAGATAGATAGATAGATAGATAGGAAGGTAGAATGGCAGATGGCAGATAGATAGACAGACAGATAGATCGATAGACAGACATATAGATAGTCAAACAGATAGATAGATAGATAGATAGATAGATAGATAGATAGATAGATAGATAGATAGATAGATAGACAGATAGATAGACAGACAGACAGATAGATAGATAGATAGATAGATAGATAGATAGATAGATAGATGGATGGAAAGGCAGAGAGACAGACATTAGATAGATAGATATACAGACAGATAAATAGAAAGACAGATGGGTCGACAGATAGGCAGACAGATAGATCGATTGACAGACAGATTGATTGATAGACAGACAGATAGGTAGACAGATAGATAGGCAAATGGTCAAATAGATAGATAGACAGACAGATATGCAAATAGGTAAATATGAAGACAGACAGACAAAAAGATAGGTAGGTAGACAGACAGACGGATTCATACAGATAGAGAGACAAACTGACACAGATCGAGAGACAGACACACAGCCATGCAGATAGATAGATATAGAGAAAGTTAGACAGATAGCTACAGTGATAGATAGATAGATAGCTATATAGATAGACAGACAGGCATATCTTTTTCTCCCTCTCTCCATCTATCTCTATCACTGCCTCTCTTTTTCTCTAACTGTTTTTCTCCATATCATCCTCTGTGACTCTGTCTCTCTCTCATTCCTTGGCACTTTCACATACACTCTATCACTCCAATAGTCTCATAGAAAGTTTAAGGCACAGAAAGAGGCCACTTGGCCCATCACATCAGTGCCGGCCGAAAAACGATCCACCTATTCTAATCACACCTTCCAGCATTTGGTCCGTAGCCCTGCAGATTACAGCACTTGAGGTGCAAATCCAGACTCCTTTTGAATGAGTTGAGGGTCTCTGCCTCAACTACCCTTTCAGGCAGTGAGTTCCAGACCATCACCACCCTCTGGGTGAAAAATGATTTTCCTTATCTCCCCTCTAATTCTTCTACCAATCACTTTAAATCTATGGTCCCTCATCACTGACCTCTCTGCCAAGGTGAATAGACCCTTCACATGCACTCTATCCAGGCCCCTTCAATATTTTGTACATTTCAATCAGATCTCCCCGCAGCTTTCTCTGTTCCAAGGAGAACAACCTCGGCCTATCCAATCTTTCCTCATAGCTGCATTTTCAGTTCGGGAAACATGCTTGTTAATCTCCTTTGTAACCTCTCTAGTGCAATTACATTCTTTCTGTAATGAGGTGACCAGAACTTCACACATACTCAAGTTGTGGCCTAACCAATGAGTTATGCAGTTCCAGCATAACCTCCCCGCTCTTGTATTCTATACCTCAGCTAATGAAGGAAAGGATTCCATATGCCTTCTTAACCACCTTATCGACCTGTCCTGTTACCTTCAGGGATCTGTAGACATTCACTGCAAGGTCCCTCACTTCCTCTGCACTTCTCAGTATTTTCCCATTAATCGTGTATTCCTTTGCCTTGTTTGACCTCCCCAAATGCATCACCTCACACCTCTCCAAGTTGGATTCCCTTTGCCACTGTTCTGCCCATCTGACAAGACCATCAATATCTTCCTGCAGCCGACAGCTATCCACCTCGCGATCTACCACACGGCTAATCCTTGTGTTGTCTACATACATTTGGATTATGCCCCCCTACATTTACATCCAAATCGTTAATAAATACCACAAAAAGCAGGGAACCCAGTACTGAGCCCTGTGCAACGCCACTGCAAACAGCCCTCCAGTCGCTAAAACACCCATCAACAATTACCCTTTGTTTCCTGGCACTGAGCCAATTTTGTATCCACCTTGCTGCATTTCCCTGGATCCCATGGGATTTTGTTTTTTTTTGAACCAGTCTGCCATGTGCAGCCTTTTCAAAAGCCTTGCTAAAATCCAGGTAGACCACGTCAACTGCACTACCCTCATCTATCTTCCTTGTTACTTCTTCAAAAAATTCGATCAAATTGATCAAACAAGAACGTCCCTTAACAAATCTATGCTGACTATCCTGGATTAATCTATGCCTTTCTAAGTGACAGTTTATCCTGTCTCCCAGAATAGATTGCAATACTTTGCTCATTACGGAGGTCAGACTGACTGGCCTGTAATTAGTCAGTCTATCCTTCCCTCCCTTTTTAAACGGAGGCACAACGTTAACAATTCTCCAATCCTCCGGCGCCACACCTGTGAGGACTGCAAAAAGATGGTCAGACCCTCTGCTATTTCTTCTCTTGCTTCTATTTGCAGCCTAGGATTCATTTCATCCTGCCCTGGTGATTTATCAACTTTCAAGGATGCTAATCCCATTAATGTTTCCTCCCTCAGCTTCGCTCCCTTAAACCCAGAGCAACCAGCAGAAAGTGTCTTAGATCCGCCGCAAACATGCCATTCAATTTCATCGACGTTTGCTATTTTCCTTCTGTCGCTGAGTATGTTTAAATTCTGTCACAATCACTGTTCTACATTTGATCAACTGATTAATGATCTCAACAAGACTGTGCGGCGGTGACTTGTGAAATCAGCAATCAATTATTGAATATAAGACAGTGAACTCATTAATCTGTTCCCCCTTTTTTGGCAACAAAAGTGTGAAGAATATACTGTTAACCATATAACATCTACACCCACTTTTGCTCATGTAGATTTCACTCTTCTGCTTTACATCTGTACAGATACTGGCAGGAAATTAGGACAAAGACTGCATTTGTATCGTTAATTCTGCGGGTAATAATCCTCTGCAGGAGAGGATGAAACACTGAGAAGGAGGATGAATTTCGGGAATTGACTTGAAGAAGCCCACAGCATGCATTTCACTGGGAAAGTAACAAACACAGCTTGTTGCAGTTGCACCATGCTGCCACTGGTCGGCGCAGTGACTCCACTATATTTCGCGCCACCACAGGCTTTGGCGCCGCTGATCAATGAGTCAATTCCTCTGCTTCCGCAATCTTTTCACTTTAAAGGCTAAATGCAGTTAGATTTCCACTTTACAGTGATGTTATATGAGCCGCCGCCGCTGCCATCGAACTATCCACCTTCTCTTCCTCCACTACTGATTTTAATTTGCAAAAGGATGTTAATAATCCCCTGTTGTGCGCCATAAGCTCTGGAGTCACTCAAAGCAGCTATCGTTGCACCACCCCTTGTTTTTTTCACCTACCCTCTCCAACACCTCGTTACCTTCAAAATTTCCCTCGATTCAGCATGAAAGCAAGCTCACAAAGGGAAGAGAGTGAAGATATTGGCAGCAGAGTAGAAAGTGGGGTGGAAGGAGGGAAATGGAGAGAAGAAACAAGTGGAAAGGGGCGGAAGGAAGCAAACAAAAGAATGGGGGACAACTTAAAGGTAGGGGCGGGGATCATTGCCTTGAGATAGCTTCCTCTGATGACGATCCGCTCTGCCTACACCTCATCTCTCTCCCTCCCTTAAAACCCAGAGTAACCAGCAGAAAGTCTCTCAGATCCACCGCAAACATGCCTTTCAGTTTCATCGTCTTTGCTATTTCCCTTCTGGCGCTGAGTAGGTTAAAATTCTGTCCCAATCACTCTTCTACATTTGATCAACTGAAACGGATGATTAATGATCTCAATAAAACTGAGCGGCGGTGACTTGTGAAATCAGTAATCGATTATTTCATATCAGACAGTGAACTCATTAATCTGTCCCCTAGTTTGGGAAGACAAGTGTTATTAATATGATGTTAACTCTTTAATGTTTGCACCCACTTGCAAACTTGTGGATTCCACAATTCTATTTTACATTTGTAAAGATCCAGGTTCTTGCAGGAAATTAGGACACAGACCGAATTTCCGTCGTTAATTCGGTGCAACACCGACGCCCATCGTCTCAGTTGTAACTCCATCGATACTAGTTCATTCCCTCTATTTTCTCTTTCTAGGTGTTTGCCGGGGTGATGTGATACATCAATGGCCTCAGTCACTGGCTGTTAAACAACCAGGACCCGTGGAAATTAACTGTCTGCAGAAAGGAACAGTTCGCAACTACATGTACTGGTATCGTCAGTCCCCCAGCAGAGGATTCCTCTCAATGGGCTCTGTTTACCTAGGCAGTGAACCTCAGTATGAAGATGGTTTTAAGAGCGGGTTTGTTATTACCAGGACTCTGGACAATAAGAAATCCACTCTGACGATCGAGAGTGTGAATGCCACGGACGAGGCGGTGTATTTTTGTGCAGCTGGTGATGGGACACAGCGGTTCAGAGTCATTGGCCGCCTTGACAAAAACCCTCACACGTCTCCCTTCAAACGGGTGCATTTAACCCAGCATTCGGTGAAGAGCAGCCCTGGCTGATCAGATGCGGATCTGCATCTGTTCAGTGCCCGTTCGAGTGGCAGAACGCCCATGTTCTAACTCCCCACAACCTCCAGACAGGCAACACACACTCTCTGTGCCCACACCTGAATAATGGTTCATAGAACGGCTCTTCAGCACGTACCTCGGTTAGACCACACCTGGAGCACTGTGCACAATTCTGAGCTCCATATGCCTTGTGTAGACGACATCTGAAGTGCTGGGGACAGTTCTGACATCCAACTACCTTACCTAGTGCACATTTGGAGCCCTGTGTACAGTTCTGGTTTCCATCGACCTTGATTGGACCAAATCTGCAGTGCTGTGTCGAGTGCTGGTCTCCATATTACACAGAGAGATACGAGCAGAAGTGCAAAAACGATTTTCAAGAATGATACCAGAGCACAAAGGTTATAACTATCAGGAAAGATTGAAATGTCTGGGATTCTTTTCCCCAGTCAAGAGAAGGCTTAGGGGTGACCTGATAGAGGTGCTCAAGATTATGAAGGAATATGATAGGGTAGAGGTGAGAAGATGTCTGCACTTGTAGGGAAGGTCATGAATACATCATACTCACTAATAACTCCCAGAAATGAATTTATACAGAGCGGTGAGAATGTGGAATTCACTAGCACACAGAAATAAATGATGTGTATAACCAGATATATGTAAATGGATGCTGGATAAAAATATTAGGGAGCAGGAAATAGCACGTCATACTGATAGGGCTGGATGAAGACATTGTTTATGTTCTTTCATCGGATGTGGGAATAAAATGTGAGAATAAGCTAACCAGCAATATAAACACAGATGGTAGGAGCTTTTACATAAAAAGCAAGAGAGTAGCTGAAGCTGACGTTGTTTCCTTAGAGGTAAAGACAGGAGAAATCACCATGAGGAATGGGGAAATAGCAGGGGAATTGAACTATTATTTTGTGCCTGTCTTCACAGTTGAAGACACAAGTTCCATCCCAGAAATAGGCAGTTATCTGGGGGCTAAAAAGAGTGAGGAAATTAAGGATATTCATATCAATTGAGAAAAAAGTCATGGAGAAACTCGAGGGATTAAAATCTGACAAGTCCCCTGGAACAGATGGATTACATCGCAGGGTTCTAAAAGAGACAGCTGCAGAGTGAGTGGAGGCGCTGGCTATGATTTTCCAGAATTCCTTAGATTCAGGAATGGTCCCATCGGAATGAAAGCTGACAAATGTTACACGGCTTTTCAAGAAAAGAGGCAGCGAGAAATCTCAGGATAAGGGATCAATCATTCCAGACTGAGATGAGGAGAAATGACTTCACTCAAAGGGTTGTGAATCTTTGGAATTCTCTATCCCAGAGTGTTGTGGATGCTCCTTCATTGAATAAATTTAAGGCTGGGAGTTTTGATCCCTCAGGAAATCAAGGGATATGGGGAGTAGGCAGGAAAGTGGAATTGAAACCCAAGATCAGCCATGATTGTATTGAATGACGGAGCAGGCTCAATGGGATATATGGTCTACACCTGCTCCTATTTCTCGTGTTCTGTGGGTCTCAAGTCACATGTAGGCCAGACCAGGTAAGGATGGCGGATTTCCTTCCCGAAAAGACATGAGTGAGCCAGATGGGTGTCAGGGCACCTTAACTGAGACTAGCTTTCAAATGCAGATTTTGCGATGAAATAATTGTATTTATTCATTAATTCAATTTAAATTCCACCATCTGACCTGGTGAGATTCAAACGCATGTCCCCTGGAGGTTCGCCCCATCCTCTGGATTACCAGCTCAGTGACATGACAAGTACACCGCCATCTGCCCCAGGCAGTCTGGAACATGGTCCCATCGGGCCGAATAGCCTGAATCTGGGCTGCATATTAAATCTAATTCGATGTCACCAGCCGAAGCAATGGATAAAAAATGGGAAGAAGGAGCAATTTCAAAGCATGTCTTCATAATGCCTATTTTATCAATTGCACTTTGCAAATCTCAGGTGCCTGTAGTTACACATTACAGCCACGACGTGGGGATGGAGCTCCACCGCAGCCTGAGTCCCACTTGCTTCTGCAAAGACTGAGCGAGCAATGCAACAGTGACTTGACCAATCTACCAAATAGTCAATTCCACTAACTCTGAAACAGATTCAAATCATAACCGTTCCAACCAAAATAGACATTTGGATTTCCCCAAGTCTGCTCGTTCATAGTGACTGTTTGACCAACACTTGTGATATACTAAAACAGATGATCTGAAGGAAGTAAAGAGGGGAAGCAAAGTCAGAGAACAGTTAAAGGAAAATGGAGAAGGAGGCATTTTATATAAAAACACATTCAGGGATGTGCACATCACTGACAAGGTCAGTATTCATTACCTCTGCCGAATTGCCCTTAACTGAATGACTTGATAGCCCATTTCAGAGGCAGTTAACAGTGAACTACATTGCTATCAGGTGATGCATTTTGGCAGAAGGGAGACAGAGAGGAAATACAGACTTAATGACACAGGCCTGAAGAGTGTTCAAGGACAAGGGACCTGGGGGTTAATGTGCATAGATCTTTGAAGGTGGCAGGACATATTGAGAGAGAGGTTCACGAAGCTTATGGGATCTTGGGATTCATGAATCGAGGTATAAAGTACAAAAGCAGGGCAGTTATGCTCAACATATATGAGGTTTTGGTTAGGCCCCAACTTGAGTATTGAGCCCGGTTCTGGTCACCACACTTTAGGAAGAATGTAGGCTCCTTGAGAGGGTGTAGAGGAGATTTACCGGGATGGTTCCAGGCATGAGAGATTTTAGCTACATGGTTAGTTTGGTGAAGCTGGGGTTGTTCTCCTTGGAGCAAAGGAAATTGAGGGGAGATTTGACAGAAGTGTACAAAATGAAGGGAGGTTTCGGAAAATAGACAAAGAAAATCTGTTCCCATGAGCTGATGGATACAACGACTAGGGGACACAGATGTAAGGTTTTGGGGAAGAGATACAGGGCCGATGTGAGGCATATTTTGTTTACACAGCGCGGTGTAATGATGTGGAACTCACTGCCTACCTGGATGCTGGAAGCAGAGAGAATGAATGATTTCAAAATGTAATTGGATGGGAACTTGGAGAGAAATAAACTTGCTTGGGGAATGGGACTGATTGGATTGCTGTACAGAGAGCTCACACGGACTCGAAGGGCTGAACGTGCTCCTCCTCTGCTGTTCTGACTCTGCCCTACTCGCATTTCTGTTCACATATGCTGTTGCTAATAGAATATTTTAGAATTCGCTAACAGATCTGCAATCGACTCCCAGAATAACTGTGGTTTATTTTAAATCGATGGCTCTGATCACACGTTTGTCGGCGTTATTTTATTCAGCAACTCCTGCTCTGGGCTCCCCTATACCAACTAATACCTGATCACACCGTGGACCCTACTCAACCCATTGAATGAAATAGAAGTAATTCCACTCATGCCCCACAATTGTTTTGTGGAACGAGGATCTGAGCGAGTTAACAACACTTCAATCTCAGATGACCGTGGACTGGAAGCTCAACAGTTGAAGCAATCCCCTGCCATGATAACTCACTTCCTCTCCCTTACTTTCAGGCTTGCAATATCCGTGATGCCATTTCCAGTCGTCTATGTTGCACTTTTTCCCCCATGTCTTCAACAAGAGGCGCCACATTCTTCCCACCTCTCCTGCTGCCAGACCACATCTTGGTTACCTCACCAAGATGGAATTCAAACTCCTGCTCTGGGCCTTTTCATTGCTGATGCCGCGTAAGTAACTTCAGAATGCTATTATTGTTTCATTTAACCTGAGTTTCTTTAAGAAATACACTTAATGATCCGTATGTAATATCGTTCATTGATGTTGTCATTTTCCCCTTCATATAGAAACAGACATTGAGTTATTTTGCACTGATATTTGCTTCTATAACCGGTGCATGATCTGCCAGACAGGACCTCACTCTTATTCTTAGAAAACTGGAATAAATTACATTTAAAACTAAATTGAGATGAGAAAAGTTGGGGAATGAACTCATTGCATAGCTTTTTCAAAGAGCTAGCACAGGCCTGCTGGGATGAACGGCCTCCTTCACATGTTGGATGATTGTCTGAGCTCATATTCGATCAGAAAATGCACTGGGATGCACTGCAGACTTTTCCTGATGTGGCTGCGTTAACTGAATCTTGGACCCTTTCCTTTCTCCCCCCTTCCCACTACCCTAGATTGTTGTCGATGTGCCTCAGTGTCCCAGACACCCAGTGAACTGACTGTGGGACATGGGGAGAGCGCAACACTGACCTGTCAGCAGAAGGACACGGAGCACATCACCATGCTCTGGTACCGCCAGCACCACGGGCAAGGCCCCCAGCTTCTGGTGACGGACGTGTCTGGGAGCAAGCCTACTTTCCAGGAAGAGTTCGAGAGGCGATTCGAGGTGGTGAGAGCTGACATTCAAAGGAGCACTCTGAAAATTCAGACTGCAGGCCCCGGAGATAGGGCGATGTATTACTGCGCCGCCACTGAAGGAGCACAATGCTTCAAACCCCTTCCACACTATGACAATAACCACTCAGGTTCATTGCTGCAGCTATCCTCTTCTGTTCATCTCCTCGCCGTCTCGGGGTCTGACTTTGTCTGGTTGCCTTTGCGAGTCTACATCTGTATCTTTCAGCTGCCAACCAGCTCTTATAGAGATAAATAGATGGCTCGGTAGCCTGAAAGACAGAGATATAAACAGACCAATGGATAGATACATCTTAGTATCTTAGAATATCATCCTGTAACATTTGAATCCATCAGAAATATTACACAATATTGATCATCTGGTTAACAATTGAAATCAAAATATTGCCAGTTGTCATCGACATTCATAATCGCTGAATTGTTACAGCGCAGGAGGAGGACATTCGGCCCATCGTGTCTGCACTGGCTCTCCGAAAGAGCAATGGGTTTCACTGGGAAAGTAACAAACACAGCTTGTTGCAGTTGCACAATGCTGCCACTGGTCGGCGCTATGGCTCCACGGTATTTCGCGCCACCACAGGCTTTGGCGCCGCTGATCAATGAGCCAATTCCTCTGCTTCTGCAATCATTCCACTTTCAATGCTAAATGCAGTTAGATTTCCACTTTACAGTGATGTTACATGAACCGCCTCCGCTGCCATCGAACTATCCACCTTCTCTTCCTCCACTACTGATTTTAATTTGCAAAAGGATGTTAATAATCCCCTGTTCTGCACCGCTACCTCTGGAGACACCCAAAGCAGCTCTCGTTGCACCGCCCCTTGTATTTTCACCCACCTTCTCCAACACAGTTCCCCTCGCCTCGGCATGAAAGCAATCTCACAAAGGGAAGAGAGTGAAGATATTTGCAGAGGAGTAGAAAGTGGGGTGGAAGGAGGAAAATGGAGAGAAGAAAAAAGTGGAAAGGGGCGGAAGGAAGCAAACGAAAGAATGGGGGACAACTTAAAGTTAGGGGCAGGGCTCATTGCCTTGAGAGAACTTCCTCTGATGACGATCCGCTCTGCCTACACCTCATCTCTCTCCCTCCCTTAAAACCCAGAGTAACCAGCAGAAAGTCTCTCAGATCCACCGCAAACATGCTTTTCAGTTTCATCGTCTTTGCTATTTCCCTTCTGGGGCTGAGTAGGTTAACACTCTGTCCCAATCACTCTTCTACATTTGATCAACTGAAAGGGATGATTAATGATCTCAATAAAACTGAGCGGCAGTGACTTGTGAAATCAGTAATCGATTATTTCATATCAGACAGAGAACTCATTAATCTGTCCCCTAGTTTGGGAAGACAAGTGTTATTAATATGATGTTAACTCTTTAATGTTTGCACCCACTTGCAAGCTTGTGGATTCCACGATTCTATTTTACAGTTGTAAAGATCCAGGCACTTGCAGGAAATTAGGACACAGACCGAATTTCCGTCGTTAATTCGGTGCAACACCGACGCCCATCGTCGCAATTGTAACTCCATCGATACTAGTTCATTCCCTCTAATTTCTCTTTCTAGGTGTTTGCCGGGGTGATGTGATACATCAATGGCCTCAGTCACTGGCTGTTAAACAACCAGGACCCGTGGAAATGAACTGTCTGCAGAAAGGAAAGATTCGCAACTACATGTACTGGTATCGTCAGTCCCCCGGCAGAGGATTCCTGTTAATCGGGTTTAACTTTCTAAGCAATGAACCTCAGTATGAAGAGGGTTTTAAGAGCGGGTTTGTTATTACCAGGACTCTGGACAATAAGAAATCCACTCTGACGATCGAGAGTGTGAACGCCACGGACGAGGCGGTGTATTTCTGTGCAGCTGGTGATGGGACACAGCGGTTCAGAGTCATTGTCCGCCTTGACAAAAACCCTCACACGTCTCCCTTCAAACGGGTGCATTTAACCCAGCATTCGGTGAAGAGCAGCCCTGGCTGATCGGATGCGGATCTGCATCTGTTCAGTGCCCGTTCGAGTGGCAGAACGCCCATGTTCTAACTCCCCACAACCTCCAGACAGGCAACACACACTGTCTCTGCCCACACCTGAATAATGGTTCATCGAACGGCTCTTCAACCCGTACCTCGGTTTGACCACACCTGGAGCACTGTGCACAATTCCCAGCTCTATGTACTTTGTTTAGACGACACCTGAAGTGCTGAGGACAATGCTGAGGGTGACCTGATAGAGGTGTTCAAGATTATGAAGGAATATGATAGGGTAGAGGAATAGAAGATGTCTGCACTTGCAGGGAAGGTCATGAATACATCATACTCACTAATAACTCCAAGAAATGAATTTACACAGAGTGGTGAGAATGTGGAATTCACTAGCACACAGAAATAAATGATGTGTATAACCAGATATATGTAAATGGATGCTGGATAAAAACATTAGGCAGCAGGAAATAGCACCTCATACTGATAGGGCTGGATGAAGACATTGTTTATGTTCTTTCATCGGATGTGGGAATAAAATATGAGAATAAGCTAACCAGCAATATAAAAACAGATGGTCGGAGCTTTTTCATAACAAGCAAGAGAGTAGCTAAAGTTGACGTTGGTCCCTTAGAGGTAAAGACAGGCGAAATCACCATGGGGAATGGGGAAATAGCAGGGGAATTGAACTAATATTTAGCGCCTGTCTTCACAGTTGAAGACACAAGTTCCATCCCAGAAATAGGCAGTTATCTGGGGCCTAAAAAGAGTGAGGAAATTAAGGATATTCATATCAATTGAGAAAAAGTTTTGGAGAAATTTGAGGGATTAAAATCTGACAAGTCCCCTGGAACAGATGGATTATATACCAGAGTTCTAAAAGAGATAGCTGCAGAGAGAGTGGGGGCGCTGGTTATGATTTTACAGAATTCCTTAGATTCAGGAATGGTCCCATCGGATTGAAAGCTGACAAATGTTCCACGGCTTTTCAAGAAAAGAGGCAGTGAGAAATCTCAGGATAAGGGATCAGTCATTCCGGACTGAGATGAGGAGAAATGACTTCACTCAAAGGGTTGTGAAACTTTGGATTTCTCTACCCCAGAGTGTTGTGGATGCTCCTTCACTGAATACATTTAAGGCTGGGATTTTTGATCCCTCAGGAAATGAAGGGATATGGGGAGCAGGCAGGAAAGTGAAATTGAAACCCAAGATCCGCCATGATTGTATTGAATGATGTAGCAAGCTCGATGGGATATATGGTCTGCACCTGCTCCTATTTCTTGTGTTCTGTGGGTCTGGAGTCACATGCAGGCCAGACCAGGTAAGTGCGGCGGATTCCCTTCCCTAAAAGACATGAGCGAGCCAGCTGGGTGTCAGGGCGCCTTAACTGAGACTAGCATTCAATTGCAGATTTTCCAATGCAATAATTGTATTCATTCATTAATTGAATTTAAATTCCACCATCTGACCTGGTGAGTTTCGAACGCATTTCACCTGGAGATTCTCCCCAGCCTCTGGTTTACTGGCACAGTGATATGCCAACTGCACTGCCATCTGCCCCAGCCTAGTCTGGAACATGGACCCATCGGGCCGAATAGCCTGAATCTGTGCTGCAAATTCTATCTAATTCGATGTCACCAGCGTCACCAACTGAAGCAATGGATAAAAAATGGGAAGACGGAGCAATTTCAAAGCATGTCTTCATAATGCCTATTTTATCAATTGCACTGTGCAAATCTCAGGTGCCTGTAGTTACACATTGCAGCCACGAGATGGGGATGGAGCTCCACCGCAGCCTGAGTCCCACTCGCTTCTGTAAAGACTGAGCGAGCAAAGCAGCAGTGACTTGACCAATCTACCAAATAGTCAATTCCACTAACACTGAAACAGATTAGAATCATAACCATTCCACACAAAATAGACAACTGGATTTCCCCAAGTCTGCACGTTCATAGTGACTGGTTTGAGCAAACACTTGTGATATACTAAAACAGATGATCTGAAGGAAGTAAAGAGGGGAAGCAAAGTCAGTAAACAGTGAAAGAAAAATGGAGAAGGAGGAATTTCATATAAAGAAACACATTCAGGGATGTGCACATCACTGACAAGGTCAGCATTCATTACCTATGCCGAATTGCCCTTAACTGAATGACTTGCTCGCCCATTTCAGAGGCAGTTAACAGTGAACTACATTGCTATCAGGTGATGCATTTTGGAAGAAGGGAGACAGAGAGGAAATACAGACTTAATGACACAGGCCTGAAGAGTGTTCAAGGGCAGAGGGACCTGGGGGTTAATGTGCATAGATCTTTGAAGGTGGCAGGACATATTGAGAGAGAGGTTCACGAAGCTTATGGGATCTTGGGATTCATGAACAGAGGTATAAAGTACAAAAGCAGGGTGGTTATGCTCAACATATATGAGGTTCTGGTTAGGCCCCAACTTGAGTACTGAGCCAGGTTCTGGTCACCACACTTTAGGAAGGATGTAGGGTCCTTGAAAGGGTGCAGAGGAGATTTACCGGGATGGTTCCAGGGATGAGAGATTTTTGCTACATGGTTAGTTTGGTGAAGCTGGGGTTGTTCTCCTTGGAGCAAAGGAAATTGAGGGGAGATTTGACGGAAGTGTACAAAATGAAGAGAGGTTTAGATAAAGTAGACAAAGAAAAACTGTTCCCATTAGCTGATTGTACAAAGACTAGGGGACGAAGAGGATAGGAATAAAACACAGAATAAACGCTGAGAAAAACTGAAATCCGATAGGGAGTTGAGGAGAATTCTTTACCCAAAATACAGAATTCAATGCCAGCAGAAACTGCTAAGACAAAGGCAGGAACAGGAAGGGGCCATTCAGCCCCTCAAATCTGTACCACCATTCAATGAGACTATGGCTGATCTATGATCTAACTCCATATTCCCGCCTTTGCCCCATATCCCTTAATATATTTTGGATCACAAAAACCAATCCATCTCCGATTTCAAATTAACAATTGATTCAGCATCAATTTCCGTTAGCAGAAGAGAGTTCAAACCTCTCCACCCATTGTGTGTAAAAGTGTTTCTGGATTTCACTCCTGAAAGGTCTGGCTGTAATTTTTAGTCTTTGCCTCTTAGTCCTAGATTCCCAAACCAGCGGTAATAGTTTCTCTCTATCTACTCCCAAAGACTAAATAAATACAACTTCAAACTGGAGACCTCCAGCCTGCGGGAGAATCACTCGGCCGTGTATTTCTGTGCCTGGAGAGATCACAGTGACTCAGAGAGATGGAGCAGTTCAACAAAAAACACCAAAGGCAGCAGGAAACACCTGTTTCAGATAAAACCAGGCGGTGCTGCATCCTGTTGGGTGTTTTTTTTTATCATTGGGAACGTGTTTTTCACAAGACAGGGCGGATTTAAATAGAAAGAGACAGGTTCGATATAGAAACAAAGGGGAATTGTAAAATAGACTTGACAGGAATGAAAGCAGGACACAGAGGTCAAAGTTATCAAGATAGTTTGAACATCGGGCGATCTTTGCTCCAGAAAGGAGAGACAGAAACCTTCAGCGGTCTTAGAGAGATTATTACAGATTTTAATATGTGAAGTGATAGATATAGATATAGATAGATAGATAGATAGATAGATAGATAGATAGCTAGATAGATAGATAGATAGATAGATAGATAGATAGATAGATAGATAGATAGATAGATAGATAGATAGATAGATAGATACGGACATCAATACGTTGTGGTTTTCTGTCACTCTGTTTTCTTTCTCCAAAGGGACAGCAGAGTGCGATGTTGGACCATGATAAACATCAGTGTCTGGAACACCCTTTAACAGTGACCTGGGAACACAAGGAGTTCATTCATCACCTCGAAAACACTCCGCCCTTCAATGAGATCATGACTGATCAATAATCTCCCGTCGCTCCCTCTCTGCATCCCCCTCTCTCCCTCTCTCTCTCTCTCTCTCCATCTCTCTCCCTCGCTCTCTTTCCATCCCTCTCTTTCACTCCAGCTAACAAGCCGGTGTAAAAGGAGAGAATGCCAATTAACATCCCTGTCTTTTACAGGGGCAGTGACTGTCTCTCTATTTAGCTCGCTACTTCTCTACCTATCTGGCTTTCCCTCTATTTCTCTATTTCTCTATTTCTCCCTATATCTATCTGTCTACCTGACTGTCTCTCTATCTATCTATCTCTCTACCTGGTTATCTATCTCTCTGTCTCTCTATCTATCTATCTCTCTACCTGGTTATCTATCTCTCTGCCTCTCTATCTATCTAACTCTATCTTTAGGTAATTACAGTTTGTATGAACTAATTAAACATACTGCAGTAATGTAATGAATGACCATCTTTTCATAGATTTTCTATATATTGACCAATAGATGATATAGTTTGTCATCAATTATCTATCAAAATCTTTTATGATCTTGAATATCTGCATCACATCTACCATTAGCCTTCTCTGCTTTAAGGAGAGAAACCCCCAGCTTCTCTAGTCTCTCCACAGTAACTGAAGTCCCTCATCCCAGGTACCTGTCTGGTTATTCTCTCTCTAACCTTCACTACACAGAGGCGACACCCCCCCCCCCCCACCCCCCACAATGTACAGGAACCAACTCAGCTCAGAACACTTAACCATCTGAGCGCTGTTTCACACTGTTCAAAGGTGAGACCCCTCTCCAGATACATTCATCTCTGGGACTGGGACATCTGCCTCCTGACGGCGAATTCAGAAGCTGCTGAAAACTGTTTACCCACTTCCATCTCGGACTCGAGTCACATTTGATGTGTGCTTCAAGGAAACTAGCAGTTCAGACCAGGAAACAATTTAACCCCTTAACTCTCATTCACCACGGAGGTGCGGTAGCAGAGCAGTTATGTTACTGGACTACTAATCCAGAGGCCAGGACTAATGATCCCCAGATATGAGTTCAATTCTCAGCAGGGGCAGAAATGGAATTTAAATTTAATTAAATAAATAAAAATCTATCAGAGAAAGCATGAGTAATCCTGAACATGAAGTGTCGTAAAAACCCAATGTGTTCACTGATGACATTCAGGGAAGGAAATCTGCCGTCCTTACCCGGTCTGGCCTATATGTGACTGCAGACCCACAGCAATGTGGTTGACTACTAACTGCCCTCTGATATGGCCCAGCAGGTATTCCCGAAAATGGTTCACCAACACCTTCTCAGGGGCAATAAGGGATGGGCACACTCTCTGGGTATAGAGGGGTGTTTCCCTGAATTCTACTCTATCAAATCCCTTTCTGAAATGTGAACACCTCTATTCAATCTCCCCCTATCCTCCTGTGTTGTATCATTCAACAACATTGCTATGCAATGTAATGGGGTGGAGCAGAGTGTCGCAGTAAGTGACTGTCAATCACAATGACAACCGGATGTTGGGTATTTAATTGGATACAATATAGAAACCGCCTGCAAGTGTGTTGTTGAAAACTCCACACGTTCACACATCGAGTTAGTATCGAATGAAGAAATCATGTTGCTTGAAGTTCTCTGTCTAATCTTGATGGCTGCCCTGTTCCCACGTAAGTCAAAGTCTGAAACTGTAGAATAATGTATTGCAATGTCAGCGGTGATTCTGTTCCGTAACACTCCTGTGTCAGAGTCTCACTCCAGAACACTTGAGCTCAAAGTCAAAACTAACACCCCAGGTGTCAGGACTGAGGGAGTGTTGCGCTGTCACAGAGGCAGTACTGAGGGAGTGCTGCACTGTCGCAGCGGCAATACTGAGGGAGTGCTGCACTGTCGCAGAGACAGTACTGAGGGAGTAACTACATTGGTTGCAAAGCCCTTCATGATGTCCTGAGGTCCTGAACGGCGCTATATTAATGTAAGCCCTTTCTTTTTTGCAATGCAGTCCCTGCTCCAATCCATTATTGACTGAAATAATAATCTAATCGATGTTCCATTCCACAGGAATACTCTCCTCCTATGTGGAACAGTCGCCCTCTATCCTATCGATTGCAGCAGGAGAGTCGACAACACTCAGATGCACGCTGAAGAATACTGGCTATACAAGAATGTACTGGTACAGACAACAACCAGACAGGGCACTGGAAGCTCTGTTCTTTTCTGCTACAGAAGGGTCTGTCACTAATTACACGTCCGAGTCATTTAAGGCAGACAGAGCCAGCAATACACTGTTTACTTTGGCACTGAGAGACGCCGTTCCATCTCACACCGCTGTCTATTTCTGCACTTGTAGTATCACACAGTGTTTGAGAAAACGGATCCACAGCTGCAAAAACCTGCAGCGGATGAACGGGAGTTCAGTGCTCATCATCCACCGGCAGGGGGCAGCAGTAGATTAAATCTCAGTGTTCATCTTCCCCCGGCAGGGGGAAGCAGTAGATTGAATCTCAGTGCTCATCTTCCCCCGGCAGGGGGCAGCAGTAGATTAAATCTCAGTGTTCATCTTCCCCCGGCAGGGGGCAGCAGTAGATTGAATCTCTGCGCTCATCTTCCCCCGGCAGGGGGCAGCAGTAGATTGAATCTCTGCGCTCATCTTCCCCCGGCAGGGGGCAGCAGTAGATTGAATCTCAGTGCTCATCTTCCCCCGGCAGCGGGCAGCAGTAGATTGAATCTCAGTGCTCATCTTCCCCCGGCAGGGGGCAGCAGTAGATTGAATCTCTGCGCTCATCTTCCCCCGGCAGGGGGCAGCAGTAGATTGAATCTCTGCGCTCATCTTCCCCCGGCAGGGGGCATCAGTAGATTGAATCTCAGTGCTCATCTTCCCCCGGCAGGGGGCAGCAGTAGATTGAATCTCTGCGCTCATCTTCCCCCGGCAGGGGGCAGCAGTAGATTGAATCTCTGCGCTCATCTTCCCCCGGCAGGGGGCAGCAGTAGATTGAATCTCTGCACTCATCTTCCCCCGGCAGGGGGCAGCAGTAGATTGAATCTCAGTGCTCATCTTCCCCCGGCAGGGGGCAGCAGTAGATTGAATCTCTGCGCTCATCTTCCCCCGGCAGGGGGCAGCAGTAGATTGAATCTCAGTGCTCATCTTCCCCCGGCAGGGGGCAGCAGTAGATTGAATCTCTGCGCTCATCTTCCCCCGGCAGGGGGCAGCAGTAGATTGAATCTCTGCGCTCATCTTCCCCCGGCAGGGGGCAGCAGTAGATTGAATCTCAGTGCTCATCTTCCCCCGGCAGGGGGCAGCAGTAGATTGAATCTCAGTGCTCATCTTCCCCCGGCAGGGGGCAGCAGTAGATTGAATCTCTGCGCTCATCTTCCCCCGGCAGGGGGCAGCAGTAGATTGAATCTCAGTGCTCATCTTCCACCGACAGGGGGCAGCAGTAGATTGAATCTCTGCGCTCATCTTCCCCCGGCAGTGGGCAGCAGTAGATTGAATCTCTGCGCTCATCTTCCCCCGGCAGGGGGCAGCAGTAGATTGAATCTCAGTGCTCATCTTCCCCCGGCAGGGGGCAACAGTAGATTGAATCTCTGCGCTCATCTTCCCCCGGCAGGGGGCAGCAGTAGATTGAATCTCAGTGCTCATCTTCCCCCGGCAGGGGGCAGCAGTAGATTGAATCTCTGCGCTCATCTTCCCCCGGCAGGGGGCAGCAGTAGATTGAATCTCAGTGCTCATCTTCCCCCGGCAGTGGGCAGCAGTAGATTGAATCTCAGTGCTCATCTTCCCCCGGCAGTGGGCAGCAGTAGATTTGATCCTCCCTGATGGTGATGGGCACAGTAATGAGCACAGACCAAGCTGTAGAATAGATCAGCAGCCCAGTGTGACCCAGATATTGTTCCACCTACTTCCCTCGGGCCAATGTTGCAGAAAACGTTTGCCAGGAGTCCCACCTGACCATTTGTGAATCAACATCTGGCTGTTTTTCTTAATTCGTTCATGGAATGTGGGCCTCGCTGGCTCTGCCATCATTTATTGCCCATCCCTAATTGCCCTTGAACTGAGTGACTTGCTTGGCCATTCCAGAGGGCATTTAACAGTCAACCACATTGTGTAGACCAGACCAGGTGAAGGCGGTAGATTTCCTTCCCTAACATCAGTGAACGAGATGGATTGTTGCAACAATGGTCACCATTAGACGAGATTCTTTTGAAAATATAGATTTATTAATGACATTGAAATGTCATTATTTGTGTTGGTGGGATTCACCCCCCTCCTCCCCCGCCCCACGTCGCTATAACTCTAGCCGAGGCTGTGGATTAAGAATCTAGTCAAGTCAGCCACACACTAATACATCCCCTACAGGAGCAGATCATTTGGAATGCAGATGTCTGTAATTGGAAATCTACATGTGGCTAATGTGGGAATGCCGATGAGGTTCATTATGTACAATTGGAGATTTCTAATCAGCAAATTCGAAACTGAACAACAGACACCCTTGTTGGGGATGTTAACAACACTTACTCCAGTCACTCAACCATCATAAGCAACCACGTCCATTCTGATTGGTTGGGTGCTGGAAGGGGCGTGTCCAACACTGCATTACTTCCTCATGCCCTTCATGTTTTACTCAATGACTTGGAAAGAGCGGATTGGTTAGTCACAGAACTGATTTCCTCTGTTCCACTTCCTTTGCTGTTTGAGAGGGCAGTGTCAAGTGGGAGATGTATCTGTTCCTGGCTCTGATAATTCTGGTTCAAGGATACAAAGATTATCCTTCAGAACCTTCCTGTCTTCTCCCTGTCTCCCTTCCATTCCCAGAAGTTCCCTGTTTACTGATCTCCTCCTCTCTCCATCTCTCTCCCAGATGTGAACTCACAGACTATCCACCAGACTTCCGCCGCAGTCTCCAGGTTTCCCGAGAAATGAGTGGAACTGAGGTGCACCGTGGAGGGGAGCAGCAGTAACCTCTCCAAGTACTGGTACAGACAATACCCGGGGAAGGAGCCGCTGTTGATGTTTTACTCCAGTACTGTTAACTATGTGGATCCAGAGGGGACGGTGGGCGGTTTCACCGCCGAGAGACCGACTGACTCCCAGTTCAATCTGGAGACCTCCAGCCTGCGGGAGAATCACTCGGCCGTGTATTTCTGAGCCTGGAGACTTCACACTGACTCAGAGAATTGGAACAGTTCAATAAAAACCCCAAAGGCAGCAGGAAACACCTGTTTTAGATAAAACCAGGCGGTGCTGCGTCCTGTTGGGTGTTTTTATCATTGGGATCATGTTTTCCGCAAGAAGACAGGGTGGATTTAAATAGAAGGTCGCAGGTTAGAAAGAAGAACAGGGAAATTGCGAAATACACTTAACATGAACACAGAGGTTAAAGTTATGAAGATTAATTTGAACATTGGGGGATCTTTGCTCCAGAAAGGAGAAGACTGAAGGATAAACACGATAGACAGACAGACACAGATAGATAGATAGATAGATAGATAGATAGATAGATAGACAGACAGACAGACAGACAGACAGACAGATAGATAGATAGATAGATAGATAGATAGATAGATAGATAGATAGATAGACAGACAGACAGACAGATACGGTGTGGTGTCATGTCACTGTGTTTCCTTTCTCCAAAGGGACAGCAGAGTGCACTGTAGGACCATGATAAACATCAGAGTCTGCAACACACTTTAACAGTGACCTGGGAACACAAGGAGACCATTCATCACCTCGGAAAAACTCCGACCTTCAATGAGATCAGGAATGATCAATAACTTCCTGTCGCTCCCTCTCTCCATCGCTCTTTCTCCATCCCTCTCTCCATCCCTCTCTCCATCCCCCTCTTTCCCCCTCTCGCCATCCCTCTTTCTCCATCCCCACTCTCCCTCGCTCTCCCTCCCTCTCTCTCCCACTAGCTACAAAGCCGGTGTAAAATGAGAGAATGCCAATTGACATCCCTGTCTTTTACATGGGCAGTGACTGCCTCTCTATCTAGCTCGCTAAATCTCTACCTATCTGACTTTCCCTCTATCTCTGTATTTCTCTACCTCTCTATATATCTATCTGTGTACCTGACTGTCTATCTATCTATCTCTCTACCTGGTTATCTATCGTTCTTTCTCGCTATCTATCTAACTCTATCTTTAGCTGATTACAGTTTGTATGAACTGATTAAACATACTGTAATAATGTAATGAATGACCATCTTTTCAAAGATTAACTATATATTGACCATATATGATGTGGTTTGTCATCAATTATCTATCAAAATCCTCTATGATCTTCAATGTCTGTATCACATCTACCATTAACCTTCTGTGCTGCAAGTAGAGAAACCCCCACCTTCTCCAGTCTCTCCACAGTAACTGAAGTCCCTCATCCCTGGCACCAGTCTGGTTAATATCCCTCTCACCTTCACTGCACAGAGGGGAACAACCCCCAATGCACAGGGACTCAATACATCCGGTGATAAAACACAGAGACAGAGAGAGTGAATCAGGGAGACATAGAGAGGAAAAACTCAGCGTAAATGAACGGGACAGAGGGAGACAGAGAGAGAACGACACACACACACACACACACACTCACACACACACACACAGACACAGATACAGAGTGAGAAAGAGATTGAAAGAGTTGGAGACATAAAGCTCGATACATGCAGAGAGAGAGAGAGAGAGATAGAAACAAAGTGTAAGAAAGAGAGAGGAAGGCGGATTGAGATAGATAGAGAGAGAGACGTTGTCAACCTACTCCACTCTAACTTGTTGACCTGGGCGTCACCATCTCTGCATCACTTCCTAATGCTCTCCCTGTTCCTCCCAATGATTTGCAAAGAGTGGGTTGGTTATTGACAACACTCATCACTCCTGCTCTCTTCTCTTTGCTGATTCAGAGGGCAGCTTAAAGTAAAAGATGTATCTGTTACTGACTCTGATCAACCTGTTTCACCGTAAGGGATTATATTGAAACAATAATTCTACTTAACATTTCTTTCGTTGTATTTATTTTTGATTCTCTCTCTCTCTTCTCTCTCCCCAAGGCACTGAATGTCCCTGTTTACTGATCTCTCTGTCTCTTTCCCAGATGTGAACTCACAGACTATCCACCAGACTCCCACCGCTGTCTCTAAATTGCCTGGTGAGAGAGTGGAACTGAAGTGCACCGTGCAGCGCAGCAGCACCAGTATCCTATACATGTACTGGTACAGACAATACCCGGGGAAGGAGCCGCAGATGATGTTTTACTCTATCGCTGCACAAAACGTGAAATCAGAGGGGATGGTGGACGGTTTCACCGCCGAGAGACCGAGTAACTTCGACTTCAACCTGGAGTCCTCCAGCCTGCGGGAGGATCACTCGGCCGTGTATTTCTGTGCCTGGAGTCTTCACAGTGACTCAGAGAGATGGAGCAGTTCAACAAAAACCCCAAAGGTAGCAGGAAACACCTGTGGACTTTAAAACTGCTCGGAGCCGAGAACTTCTTTTGTTTAGCAGAGCGAAAGAATACTGAGATTCAGGCTACTCGGCTAGATGGGATTGAGGTTCACAAGGAGGAGGTGTTAGCAATTTTGGAAAGTGTGAAAATAGATAAGTCCCCTGGGCCAGATGGGATTTATCCTAGGATTCTCTGGGAAGCCAGGGAGGAGATTGCAGAGACTTTGTCCTTGATCTTTATGTCATCATTGTCGACAGGAATAGTGCTGGAAGACTGGAGGATAGCAAATGTTGTCCCCTTGTTCAAGAAGGGGAGTAGAGACAGCCCTGGTAATTATAGACCTGTGAGCCTTACTTCGGTTGTGGGTAAAATGTTGGAAAAGGTTACAAGAGACAGGATTTATAATCATCTTGAAAAGAATAAGTTCATTAGCGATAGTCAGCACGGTTTTGTGACGGGTAAGTCGTGCCTCACAAACCTTATTGAGTTTTTCGAGAAGGTGACCAAACAGGTGGATGAGGGTAAAGCCGTGGATGTGGTCTATATGGATTTCAGTAAGGCGTTTGATAAGGTTCCCCACGGTAGGCTATTGCAGAAAATACGGAAGTATGGGGTTGAAGGGGATTTCGAGCTTTGGATCAGAAATTGGCTAGCTGAAAGAAGACAGAGGGTGGTGGTGAATGGCAAATGTTCATCCTGGAGTTTAGTTACTAGTGGTGTACCGCAAGGTTCTGTTTTGGGGCCACTGCTGTTTGTCATTTTTATAAATGACTTGGAAGAGGGTGTAGAAGGGTGGGTTAGTAAATTTGAGGATGTCACTAAGGTCGGTGGAGTTGTGGATAGTGCCGAAGGATGTTGTAGGGTACAGCGGGACATAGATAGGCTGCAGAGCTGGGCTGAGAGATGGCAAATGGAGTTTAATGCGGAAAAGTGCGAGGTGGTTCACTTTGGAAGGAGTAACAGGAATGCAGAGTACTGGGCTAATGGGAAGATTCTTGGTAGTGTAGATGAACAGAGAGATCTTGGTGTCCAGGTGCATAAATCCCTGAAGGTTGCTACCCAGGTTAATAGGGCTGTTAAGAAGGCATATGGTGTGTTAGCTTTTCTTAGTAGGGGGATCGAGTTTCGGAGCCACGAGGTCATGCTGCAGCTGTACAAAACTCTGGTGAGACTGCACCTGGAGTATTGCGTGCAGTTCTGGTCACCGCATTAGAGGAAGGATGTGGAAGCTTTGGAAAGGGTGCAGAGGAGATTTACTAGGATGTTGCCTGGTATGGAGGGAAGGTCCTACGAGGAAATGTTGAGGGACTTGAGGTTGTTTTCGTTGGAGAGAAGGAGGAGGAGAGGTGACTTAATACAGACATATAAGATAATCAGAGTGTTAGATAGGGTGGATAGTGAGAGTCTTTTTCCTCGGATGGTGATGGCAAACACGAGGGAACATAGCTTTAAGTTGAGGGGTGATAGATATAGGACAGATGTCAGAGGTAGTTTCTTTACTCAGAGAGTAGTAGGGGCGTGGAACGCCCTGCCTGCAACAGAAGTAGACTCGCCAACTTTAAGGGCATTTAAGTGGTCATTGGATAGACATATGGATGAAAATGGAATAGTGTAGGTCAGATGGTTTCACAGGTCGGTGCAACATCGAGGGCCGAAGGGCCTGTACTGCGCTGTAATGTTCTAATTCTAATTCTAATTCTAATAACAAAAACACCAAAGGCAGCAGGAAAGAATTGTAAAAAGTGGATTTGGACCCTCTCAAGACTCTAAGCTCCTGCTGTCACTCCTGCGTCTATTAAGAGAACAAGTTCCAGTGAAAGATGTATCTGTTACTGGGTCTGATAATCCTGTTTCACTGTAAGTGAGTATGAATTGCAAAGATTATTGTTAATAACCTTCCTCTCCTCTCCCTGTCTCCCTTTCATTCCCAGAAATTCCCTGTTTACTGATCTCCTCCTCTGTCCATCTCTGTCCCAGATGTGAACTCACAGACTATCCACCAGACTCCCACCGCTGTCTCCAGATTTCCCGGGAAAGGAGTAGAACTGATGTGCACTGTCAAGGGGAGCAGCAGTAGCATCTCCATGTACTGATACAGACAACACCCGGGGAAGGAGCCGCTGTTGATGTTTTACTCCAGTACTGCTAACTTTGTGGATCCAGAGGGGACGGTGGACGGTTTTACCGCCGAGAAACTTAATAAGTACGAGTTCAAACTGGACTCCTCCAGCCTGCGTGAGAATCACTCGGCCGTGTATTTCTGTGCCTGGAGTCTTCACAGTGACTCAGAGAGATGGAGCAGTTCAACAAAAACCCCAAAGGCAGCAGGAAACACCTGTTTCAGATAAAACCAGGCGGTGCTGCGTCCTGTTGGTTGTTTTTGGCATTGGAAAAGTGTTTTTCACAAGAAGACAGGGCGGATTTAAACAGAAAGTGAGAGGTTAGATATAGAAGCACAGGGGAATTGTGAAATAGACTTTACAGGAATGATATCAGAACAAAGATAGTTTGAACATCTTTGCTCCAGAAAGGAGAAGACTGAAGGGTGAACATTCAGAGTTCTTAGAAAGATTATGAAAGGGTTTAATGTGTGAAGTGAAGATCAGATAGGTAGGGAGATAGGTCGATAGATAGCTGGTAGGCAGACAGACACTGTTGTGTTTTATTCACTGACTGTGTTGTCTTTCTCCAAAGGGACAGCAGAGTGCGGTGTAGGACCGTGATAAGTATCAGATTATTGATGATGTTTTAATAGGGACTTTGAAACTTGTCTATGAACCTCTCCTGATAATTATAGAACTACATCCCGGTTACACTCTGGTGAACTGAACACAAGGTACCGCAGATGCTGGATGGTTTAGGTTCTGGGCGCTCTGTCACTGTATTGGAGCTCATTGTGTTTCTGGGTTATAAATAAATAAGGATGGAAATACTAATCAGGTCAGACAGCCTCTGTGGAGAGAGACAAAACATTAACATATCAGGTCGTAGACCTTTCAACAGAACTGGAAGGATTTAGTGATCTATCAGCTTTGCAGCAGCAGAAAGCCAGGGAGAGGGAGAATGGGAGGAATGCAGGAGAGATTTAATAACAAAACTGAGGCTGGTGCAAGACAAAGGGGAAGTTAATGGGTCAAGTAAAGAACAAGAGATAGGTCTAGAGGAGATGGAAATGGCAGAAACGCAATCATCACCAACAAACCTCTGCTCATATAAACCGGAGCAGTGGTTATGATCAGAAATTGTTTAACTCATTGTTGAGCCCTGAAAGCTGTAAAGAATCCAATTGAAAGATGATGTGCTTTTCTTCGAGTTTCTGTTGAGCTTCACTGGAGCAGAGAAGGAGGTCGAGGACAGAGAGGTCAGGGAGGGAGTGGGAATGAGAATTAAAAGTATCCGCTAACCGGAATCTCAGGGTCACACTTGCAGCCTGAATGCAGGATGTTCCACAATGCTGTTAGCCTGTTGCTGTATTTGGTCTCTGCAGCTGGTCCCACTCCCCCTACCCTTTCTACATAACACTGCACATTTTTCCTTACACATAATTATTCAAATTTCCTTCTGAAAGCGACGATTGAAACTGCCTCCCCCGCACTCTCAGGTAGTGCATTCCAGATCCTAACTATTCACTGTGTCAAAAGGTTTCCTCTGTTCACCTTTGGATCTTCTGCCAATTACCATCAATAAGTGACCTCTGGTTCTCAATCAATCCGGTGATGAAACACAGTGACAGAGAGGGTGAATCAGGGAGACGTAGTGGCTCAGTGGAAATGTACGGGACAGAGGGAGACAGAGACAGAAAGATGCACACACACACAAACACACACAGATACAGAGAGAGAAAGAGAGTGAAAGAGTTGTAGGCATAAAGCAGGATGTATGCAGATAGAGAGAGAGAGAGAGACATTGTCAACCTACTCCACTCTGAGTTGTTTACCTGGGCGTCACCATCTCTGCATCACTTCCTAATGCTCTCCCTGTTCCTCCCAATGATTTGTAAAGAATGGGTTGGTTATTAACAACACTCATCACTCCTGCTCTCTCCCCTTTGCTGATTCAGCGGGCAGCTTAAAGTAAATGATGTATCTTTTACTGACTCTGATCACCCTGTTTCACCGTAAGGCATTTTATTGAAACAATAATTCTACTTAACATTTCTTTTGGTGATGTTTTTATTTATTTATTTCTCTCTGTCTCTCTCCCACTGGACAGAGGTTCCCTGTTTACTGATCTCCTCCTCTCCCTGTCTCTTTCCCAGATGTGAACTCACAGACTATCCACCAGACTCCCACCGCTGTCTCCAAATTTTCTGAGGAGCCGGTGAAGCTGAAATGCACCGTGCAGGGCAGCAGTAACCCTGACATGTTCTGGTACAGACAATACCCGGGGATGGAGCCACAGTTTATGTTTTACTCCACAGGTGCTGATCACATAAATCCGGAGAAGGCGGTGGATGGCTTTACCGCCGAGAGACCAACTAGCTCCCAGTTCAATCTGGAGCCCTCCAGCCTGCGGGAGAATCACACGGTCGTGTATTTCTGTGCCTGGAGAGATCACAGTGACTCAGAGAGATGGAGCAGTTCATCAAAAACACCAAAGGCAGCAGGAAACACCTGTGGAGGGTAAAACTGCCCGGAGCCTCGAATTTCCTTCGTTTTGCAGAGCGAAAGTGTTTATGATAACAAGAAGAGATGGGTCAGAGGGGTAGTGAGAGTTTAGATATACAGTTAGTAGAGAATGTGCAATGAACAATTAACAAGGATGACACCAGATCTGAGGTTGTAACTATCAGGAAAGATCAACTATAAAACGACTTGAGTTTTTCTGCATTGACACTGAGTTTTCCTCCTCTGTAGGGTTAACAGAGGGTGCTCTAGGACCATGAATACACAATGGCCGGGCAAACATTTAATAGGAAAACAGAAAGAGGCAGAGGTCATACAGCCCTCGAGCTTCATACACATTGACAGGAGAAGCACATTCATCACCTTAGAGAGGGATATACACACACTCAACGAGAGAGACAAATCGAGGAAGACCGAGTGTGTGAGAGAGGGATAGAACAAGATTGAGAGGAAAACTGACAGAGACAGAGAGACTGAGACAGAGAGACTGGGACTGAGACAGAGAGAGACTGAGAGAGAGAGACTGAGAAAGAGAGATTGCGACAGACAGGAGAAGAGACAGGAGAGCGAGGAGGACAGAGAGGGGGAACAAGAAAGAGAGAGAGGGAGAACAAAAAACACAGAGGAAGAGACTGAGACAGAGAGACTGAGACAGAGAAACAGTGAGGGAGACTGAGAGAGAGAGACTGAGAGACAGAGAGAGACAGAGAGTGAGAGAGAGACAGAGAGAGAGAGACAGAGACAGAGAGAGAGAGACTGAGAGAGAGACAGAGAGAAAGCGACTGAGGGAAAGCGACTGAGACAGAGAGACAGACAGAGGAGAGAGAGGAGGACAGAGAGGGGGAAGAAGGAAGTGCGAGAGAAAAGCAAAAAAAACACAGAGGAAGAGAGTGAGACAGATTGGGAGACAGACACACACACACACAGAATGAGACAGGGAGAGAAAGACAGCAAGCAGTAAAACAGAGGGAGACAGTTAACTAAAGACAGAGCGAGTGAAAAACACACGCACACACATGCACAGCTTTGTATCCGTGCCCATTCATCTTCCAGCTCATTGAATAAGAATATCCCGTGATCTCAGGATTGTAACTATCAGGAATGAATAACAATAAAAGGACTGGGGCTGTTATAGACTGACACTGTGGATATTTTCACCACAGGGACAGCTGAGGACGCTCTTGGACCATGTGATGTACAATGGCTTTTGAGAAGGAGTTCACAGGAAAACTGAAACAGTGAGAGAACATACAGTCCTCCAGGTTGATATACATGACCAGGAGAAGGAAATCCACATCCTTAGAGAGAGAGAAGAGAGAGAGAGAGACACACACAGCGAGAGAGACAGAGAGAGAGACAAAGAGAGAGAGAGAGAGAGAGACACACACAGCGAGAGAGACAAACAAAGAAAGAGAGAGAGAGAGACCTAATGTGTATGTATCTGTGAGAGAGAGACTGAAATAAACAGACTGAGACATATAGGGAGGCATAGAAGAGAGACAGAGAGGAAGAAAGGAGCATCACAAGTAAAGGACAGGGAGAGACAGAGAGAGAGAGAGAAAGTGGGTCATTGGCAACCAACTCGATTCTCATTTGTTGATGTGGGAAATGAACGTCACCATCTCTGCATCACTTCCTAATGCTCTCCCTGTTCCTCCCAATGATTTGTAAAGAGTGGGTTGGTTATTGACAACACTAATCACTCCTGCTCTCTCCCCTTTGCAGATTCAGAAGGCAGCTTAAAGTAAAAGATGTATCTGTTACTGACTCTGATCACCCTGTTTCACCGTAAGGAATTTTATTGAAACAATAATTCTACTTAACATTTCTTTAGGATATGGTTTTATTTATTTCGTTCTCTCCTTCTCTCTCTTTCTCTCTCCCCACTGGACTGAATTTCCCTGTTTATTGATCTCCTCCTCTCCCTGTCTCTTTCCCAGATGTGAACTCACAGACTATCCACCAGACTCCCGCCTCTGTCTCCAAATTTTCTGAGGAGCAGGTGAAGCTGAAATGCACCGTGGATGGTACCAGTAACCCTTACATGTACTGGTACAGACAATACCCGGGGAAGGAGCCGCAGCTGATGTTTTACTCCCTAACTGCACAAAGGGAGAACTCAGAGGGGACGGTGGAGGGTTTCACCGCCGAGAGACCGACAGACTCCGAGTTCAATCTGGAGTCCTCCAGCCTGCGGGAGAATCACTCGGCCGTGTATTTCTGTGCCTGGAGAGATCACAGAGACTCAGAGATGGAGCAGTTCAACAAAAACCCTAAAGGCAGCAGGAAACACCTGTGGAGGATAAAACTGCTCGGAGCCTCGAACTTCTTTCGTTTTGCAGAGAGAAAGTGTTCATGATAACAAGAAGAGATGGGTTTGAGTGGTAGTGAGAGATTAGATATACAGGTAGTGGAGAATGTGCAAAGAACAATTAACAAGGATAACACCAGATCTGAGGTGTAACTATCAGGAAGAATTAACTATAAAACGACTTGAGTTTTACTGCACTGACACTGAGTTTTCTTCCTCTATATGGTTAACAGAGGGTGCTCTAGGACCATGAATACACAATGGCCTGTAAAACATTTAATAGGAAAACAGAAAGAGGCAGAGGTCATCCAGCCCTCCAGCATCATACACATGGACAGGAGAAGGACATTCATCACCTTAGAGAGGGATACACACACACAGTGAGAGAGACAAAGAGAGGGAGACCGAGTGTGAGAGAGGGTCAGAACGAGATTTAGAGGAAAACTGACAGAGACAACAGACTGAAAAAGAGAGACTGAGACAGAGAGACTGAGACAGAGAGACTGAGACAGAGAGGGGAACAGAGAGACTGAGACAGAGAGACTGAGACAGAGAGACTGAGTGAAAGAGAGTGAGACAGAGAGACTGAGATAGAGATACTGAGACAGAGAGGGGTCAGAGAGACTGAAACAGATCGACTGAGAGAGAGAGGCGGACAGAGAGACTGAAACAGAGAGAGTGAGAGAGAGAGAGCCTGAGACAGAGAGGGGGATAGAGAGACTGAGACAGTGAGAGTGAGACAGAGAGACTGAGAGAGAGAGAGGGGGACAGAGAGACTGAGATAGAGAGGGGGACAGAGAGAGAGAGAGAGAGAGAGAGAGAAGCAGATTGGCAGCCAATACAATTCTGATTTGTTGACCTGGGGGAATGGGCGTCTCCAACATTGTATCACTTCCTAATGCTCTTCATGTTCCTCCCAATGATTTGTAAAGAGTGGATTTGGACCTTCACAAGACTCGAAGCTCCTGCTCTCACTCCTGTGTCTATTAAGAGAACAAGTTGAAGTGAAAGATGTATCAGTTACTGTGTCTGATAATCCTGTTTCATTGTAAGTGAGCATGAAATGCAAAGATTATCGTTAATAACCTTCCTCTCCTCTCCCTGTCTCCCTTTCATTCCCAGATGCTCCCTGTTTACTGATCTCCTCCTCTCTCCATCTCTCTCCCAGATGTGAACTCACAGACTATCCGCCAGACTCCCGCCGCTGTCTCCAGATTTCCCGGGAAAGGAGTGGAACTGAGGTGCACTGTGGAGGGGAGCCGCAGTAACTTCAACATGTACTGGTACAGACAAGAGCCGGGGAAGGAGCCGCTGTTGATGTTTTACTCCAGTATTGCTAACTATGTGGATCCAGAGGGGACGGTGGATGGTTTCACCGCCGAGAGACCGAATGAGTACGAGTTCAACCTGGAGTCCTCCAGCCTGTGGGAGAATCACTCGGCCGTGTATTTCTGTGCCTGGAGTCTTCACAGTGACTCAGAGCGATGGAGCAGTTCAAGAAAAACCCCAAAGGCAGCAGGAAATACCTGTTTCAGATAAAACCAGGCGGTGCTGCGACCTGTTGGGTGTTTTTATCATTGGGAACATGTTTTTCACAAGAAGACAGGGCGGATTTAAATAGAAATTGAGTGGTTAGATATTGAAACACAGGGGAATTGTGAAATAGACTTTACAGGAATGATATCAGAACACAGAGGTTAAAGTTATCAAGAAAGTTTGAACATCGGGGGTTTATTTCTCCAGAAAGGAGAAGACAAGAGTAAACTTTAAGCGGTCTAAGAGAGATTATTAAAGATTTTAATATCTGAAATGAAGATCAGATAAAAACAGACAGACAGTCAGATAGACAGATAGATGGATACGGTGTGGTTTTATTTCACTGCGTTTTCTTTCTCCAAAGGGACAGCAGAGTGCGCTGTTGGACCATGATAAACATCAGAGTCTGGAACACAGTTTAACAGTGACCTGGGAACACAAGGAGAACATTTATCACTTCGAAAACACTCCGCCCTTCAATGAGTTCGTGACTTATCAATAACTTTCTGTCGCTCCCTCTCTCCATCCCTCTCTCTCCATCCCTCTCTTTCCATCCCTCTCTCTCCATCCCTCTCTCTCCATCTCTCTCACTCCCTCTCTCTCTATTCCCCACTCTACCACGAGCTACAAAGCCGGCGTAAATGGGAGAATGTGAATTAACATTCCTGTCTTTTACAGGGCAGTGACTGTCTCTCTATGTAGCTCGCTATTTCTCTACTTGTCTGACTTTCCCTCCAACTCTCTATTTCTCTACCTCTCTCGATATCTATCTATCTCTCTACCTGGTGATCTATCTCTCTGTCTCTCTATCTATCCAACTCTATCTTCAGGTGATTACAGTTTGTATGAACTAATTGAACATGCTGCACTAATATAATGAATGACCATCTTTTCCAGGATTTTCTATACATTGACCAGTAGATGATGTGGTTTGTCATCAATTATCTATCAAAATCTTTTATCATCTTCAATATCTGTATCACATCTACCATTAACCTTCTCTGCTCTCAGGAGAGAAACCCCCAGCTTCTCCAGTCTCTCCACAGTAATTGAACTCCCTCATCCCTGGTACCAGTCTGGTTAATCTCCCTCTAACTTTCACTACACAGAGTCGAACAACCCCCCAATGAACAGGAACTAACTCAGCTCGGAACCCTTAACCATCTGACCGCTGTTTCACACTGTTGAAAGGCGAGATCCCTCTCCAGATAACTTCATCTCTGGGACACCTGCCTCCTGACAGCGAGTTCAGAAGAGCACAAGTGTCCTTCTTGAATAATGGTACCACATTCGCTGTCCTCCAGTCCTCTGAGATCACTCCTGTGGCCAGAGGGGAATTGAAAATTTGTGTCAGAGGCCCTGAAATCTCCTCCTTTGCCTCACATAACAGCCTGGGATATGTCTCATCCGGGCTGCGGTCTTATCCACTTTTAGGACTGCTAAAACAGCTAATACTCCTCCCTTTAAAAGCTAATATGTTCAAGTACATCACAACCCCCCTCCCTGATATCGACACCTACATCATCCTTCTCCATAGTGAACATAGTGAAATATGCCGTTCTTACCCGGTCTGGCCTATATGTGCCTCCAGACCAACAGCAATGTTGTTGACTATTAACTGCCCAGCAGGCATTCCCGAAGATGGTTCACCACCACCAACTCAAGGGCAATAAGGGATGGGCACACTCTCCGGGTACAGAGGGTTGTTTCCCTGAATTCTACTCTATCAAATCCCTTTCTGAAATGTGAACACCTCTATTCAATCTCCCCCTATCCTCCTGTGTTGTATCATTCTACAACATTGCTGCACAATGTAATGGGGTGGAGCAGAGTGTCGCAGTAAGTGACTGCCAATCACAATGACAACCGGATGCTGGGTATTTAATTGGATACAATATAGAAACTGCCTGCAAGTGTGTTGTTGAAAACTCCACACGTTCACACATCGAGTTGGTATCGAATGAAGAAATCATGTTGCATGAAGTTCTCTGTCTAATCTTCATGGCTGCACTCTTCCCACGTAAGTCAAAGTCAGAAACTGTGTCGAATAATGTTTTGGAATGTCAGCGGTGATTCTGTTCCATAACACTGCTGTGTCAGAGTCTCACTCCAGAACACTTGAGCTCAAAGTCAAAACTAACACCCCAGGTGTCAGGGCTGAGGGAGTGCTGGACTGTCGCAGAGGCAGTACTGCGGGTGTGCTGCACTGTCACAGAGGCAGTACTGAGGGTGTGCTGCACTGTCGCAGAGGCAGTACTGAGGGAGTGCAGCACTGTCACAGAGGCAGTACTGAGGGAGTAACTACATTGGTTGCAAAGCCCTTTCTGATGCCCTGAGGTCCTGAACGGCGATATATTAATGTAAGCCCTCTCTTTCTTGCAATGCAGCCTCTGCTCCAATCCATTATTGACTGAAATAATAATCTAATCGATGTTCCGTCCCACAGGAATACTCTCCTCATATGTGGAACAGTCACCCTCTATCCTATCGATTGCAGCAGGAGAGTCGACAACACTCAGATGCACGCTGACCAATACTGCCTATTCCTATATGTACTGGTACAGACAACAACCAGACAGGGCACTGGAAGCTCTGTTCTATTCTGCTGGAACAGGGTCTGTCACCAATTACACATCCGAGTCATTTAAGGCAGACAGAGCCAGCAATACACTGTTTACTTTGGCACTGAGAGACGCCGCTCCATCTCACACCGCTGTCTATTTCTGCGCTTGTAGTATCACACAGTGTTTGAGAAAGCAGATCAGCAGCTGCAAAAACCTGCAGCGGATGAACGGGAGTTCAGTGCTCATCTTCAACTGGCAGGGGTCAGCAGTAGATTGAAGCTTATTGTTCATATCTATCTGTCCACCTGATTGTTTATCTCTCTGTCTCTCTATCTATCTATCTCTTTACCTGGTTATCTATCTCTCTGTCTCTCTATCTATCTAAATCTATATTTAGGTAATTACAGTTTGTATGAACTAATTAAACAGACTGCAGTAATGTAATGAATGACCATCTTTTCATAGATTTTCTATATATTGACCAGTAGAAGATGTGGTTTATCATCAATTATCTATCAAAATCCTCTATGATCTTCAATATCTGTATCACATCTAATTAACCTTCTCTGCTCTGAGGGCAGAAACCCCCAGCTTCTCCAGTCTCTCCACAGTAACTGAAGTCCCTCATCCCTGATACCAGTCTGGTTAATCTCCCTCTAACCTTCACTACACAGAGGCGAACAACCCCCTAATGCACAGGAACTAACTCAGCGCAGAACCATTAACCATCTGAGCGCTGTTTCACACTGTTCAAAGTGAGACCCCTCTCCAGATACCTTCATCTCTGGGACACCTGCCTCCTGACAGCGAGTTCAGAAGCTGCTGAAAACTCTTTACCCACTTTCATCTTAGACTCGAGTCACATTTGATGTGTTCTTCAAAGAAACACGCAGTTCAGACCAGTGAACAATTTAACCCTTTAACCTCCATTCAGCAAGGAGGTACGGTAGCAGAGCAGTTATGTTACTGGACTAGTAATCCAGAGGCCTGGACTAATGATCCCCAGACTTGAGTTCAATTCTCACCAGGGCAGAAATTGAATTTAAATTTAATTAAGTAAATAAATAAAATCTGTAATGGAAAGTAAGAGCAATTCTGAACATGGAGTGTCGTAAAAACCTAACGTATTCATTGATGACCTTCAGGGAAGGAAATCTGCCATTCTTACCCGGTCTGGCCTATATGTGACTGCAGACCCACAGCAATGTGGTTGACTATTAACTGCCATCTGATATGGCCCAGCAGGTAATTCCGAAGATGGTTCACCACCACCTTCTCAGAGGCAATAAAGGATGGGCACACTCTCTGGGTATAGAGGGTTGCTTCCCTGAATTCTACTCTATCAAATCCCTTTCTGAAATGTGAACACCTCTATTCAATCTCCCCCTATCCCCTTGTGTTGTATCATTCTGCAACATTGCTATACAATGTAATGGGGTGGAGCAGAGTGTCGCAGTAAGTGACTGCCAATCACAATGACAACCGGATGCTGGGTATTTAATTGAACACAATATAGAAACCGCCTGCAAGTGTGTTGTTGAAAACTCCACACGTTCACACATCGAGTTAGTATCGAATGAAGAAATCATGTTGCATGAAGTTCTCTGTCTAACAATGATGCCTGCCCTGTTCCCACGTAAGTCAAAGTCAGAAACTGTGTCGAATAATGTACTGTAATGTTAGCGGTGATTCTGTCTGGAACACGCCTGTGTTAGAGTCTCACTCCAGAACACTTCAGCTCAAAATCAAGGCTGAACACCCCGGGTGTCATGACTGAGGGAGTGCTGCACTGTCGCAGAGGCAGTACTGGAGAAGTGCTGCACTGTCACAGAGGCAGTACTGAGGTAGTGCTGCACTGTCGCAGAGGCAGTACTGAGGTAGTGCTGCACTGTCGCACAGGCAGTACTGAGGTAGTGCTGCACTGTCGCAGAGGCAGTACTGAGGGACTGCTGCACTGTCGAATAGGCAGTACTGATGGAGTAACTGCATTTGTTGCAAAGCACTTTCTGATGTCCGGAGGTCCTGAACGGCGCTATATTAATGTAAGCCCTTTCTTTCTTGCAATGCAGCCCCTGCTCCAATCCATTATTGACTGAAATAATAATCTAATCGATGTTCCATTCCACAGGAATACTCTCCTCCTATGTGGAACAGTCACCCTCTATCCTATCGATTGCAGCAGGAGAGTCGACAACACTCAGATGCACGCTGACCAATACTGCCAATTCCTATATGTACTGGTACAGACAACAACCAGACAGGGCACTGGAAGCTCTGTTCTATTCTGCTACAGAAGGGTCTGTTACCAATTACACGTCCGAGTCATTTAAGGCAGTCAGAGCCAGCGATACGCTGTTTACTTTGGCACTGAGAGACGCCGCTCCATCTCACACCGCTGTCTATTTCTGCGCTTGTAGTATTGCACAGTGTTTGAGAAAGCGGATACTCAGCTGCAAAAACCTGCAGCGGATGAACAGGAGTTCAGTGCTCATCTTCCACCGGCAGGGGGCAGCAGCAGATTGTATATCAATGCTCATTTTCCACCAGCAGGGGGCAGCAGTAGATTGAATCTCAGTGCTCATCCTCCACCGGCAGGAGGCAGCAGTAGATTGAATCTCAGTGCTCATCTTCCACCGGCAGGGGGCAGCAGTAGATTGAATCTCAGTGCTCATCCTCCACCGGCAGGAGGCAGCAGTTGATTGAATCTCAGTGCTCATCTTCCACCGGCAGGGGGCAGCAGTAGATTGAATCTCAGTGCTCATCTTCCACCGGCAGGGGGCAGCAGTAGACTGACTGCTCATTTTCTGCAACCAGTTCATGGAATCATCTTGGATAACAGAACAGAAGGAGGCCATTCGGCCCATCTCCCCCGTACTGGCTTATTTGAAAGAACTGTCCAGTTTATGCTCTTCCCCCCTGCTACTTCCCCATAGCCATGCACATTGATTCCATTCACGTGTGCAATCCATTGCCTTTTGAATGTTCATGTTCAAGGTGCTTCCAACACCCTTTCAGACAGTGCTAGCCACATCATAACAACTCGCTGCTTAAACAAATCATCACATCTCCCCCCTCCCCCCACTTATTCATCTGCCAGTTACATTTAATCAATGTCTCCTGGTTGCCTTCTGCCGAAAGAAGCAGCTTCTGTTCATTTATAGTTTTAAAATAATTATTTATTGAGATGTGAGCATCGCTGACCAGTCCAACATTTGCTATCCATCCCAAGTTGCCCTTGAGAAGGTGGTGGTGAGCTGCCTTCTTGAACCACTGCAGTCCATGTGGGGTAGGTCCACCCACGGTCCTGTTAGGAATGGAGTTCCAGGATTTTGACCCAGCGACAGTGAAGGAACGGCGATATAGTTCCAAGTCAGGATGGCATGTGGCTTGAAGGAGAACCTGCAGTTGGTGATGTTCCCGTGCATCTGCTGTCCTTGTCCTTCTAGGTGTTGGAGGTCGTGGTTTTGGAAGGTGTTGTCGAAGGAGCCTTGGTGCATTGCTGCAGTGCATTTTCTATATAGTACACACTGCTGCCACTGTGCGTCGGTGGTGGAGGGGTGAAAGTTTGTGAATGGGGTGCCAATCAAGCGGGCTGTTTTGTCCTGGATGGTATCGAGCTTCTTCAGTGTTGTTGGAGCCACACTCTAGTGGAGAGTATTCCAACACACTCCTGACTTGTACCTTATAGATGGTGGACAGGCTTTGGGGAGTCAGGAGGTGAGGTACTCAAGACTCAACGTGCGCTGCCTGAGTGGGTAGAACTGTCCTCTCTGAGTTAGAAGGACCCACTCCACAGACTGGAGCCAAGAAAAAGGCTGACACTTTAGTGCCAAAAAACTGCAGGTAAGTCAAAACAAATCCACCGAGCAAAAATGTCATACCGAAATGCATGTTTCATACTATTTTCCCTGATTAAGCAGAATTAACGCACACAATTTTGAATGCAACACAAACGCAACAAATTGATGCTAAACCCTTTATAAAAAGCCTGTTTTGGCTTCAACCGGTGTGCTACGTCCACTTCTGTACATGACATTGTTGGGAGGATGCAGAGGGTGCAAAGGAGATTTACAAGGAGGTGACCGGGCGTGAGGGATTTCAGCTATGTGGAGGTGTGGGAGAAGCTGTTCATTGTGACACACAAGGTTCCAAAAAGTCCCAGAACCCTATCCAGAAGGTTAGGGGTGCGATGCTGGACCACACCACTGCTCATTCAATCCACACACATTGGAATGTTTCCCATTCCATCCATGGTCTCCTCACTTCATGTCAAGTGCATCTATGGAATAGTTAACTTGTCACCCCACTCCTGGTCTAACCTTTAACATTTCCATTGTTACCGAGTCCTGATGGATATTTAAGAAAGAAAGTGAACATTTACTCTTGTAACATCTCAGCTTTTCTGAAATGACCCTCCCAGCAATGCACACATCCCATCACTGAATACATTCAGATACAATTGGAAGAGAACAAGCTTGATAATGATGGTGGAGTGAGCATCTTTTCATGGTTATGAGGCTGCTGAGGGTGAGGCTGACACAGATGCTGGCGGTCGGGAGGAGGGTGACAATGTGGCCTCAGATGGTAATGATGAGTGTGAGGATGGTGTCAGGATGAATGTGGTTATGATCAGGGGAGTATTGAAGGTATTGATGATCCCAACACACCCGCTCATTTAATCACCTCTCCACCACAGAAGATAGTTTAAATCACATTTGCTCCCTTCCCTTCTGCAACTATCAAAGACATGAAACAGAACTGCAGGCCCAGAAACCGATGAGCTGAGGGTCAAACATTGGTCCCTCCCCAGAAATGACGAGTCCTCGGTGAGCCCATGAGCAAAGAAAGAAAGCTTGGCTCCGCATAGGCAAGTGTTGAAGATGATGGAGACGGAAGCTATAAATTCCAGTCAGTACCCAGAACTTTGGGGTACTCGACAATACAAGTGCTCAGTCATTTCATATAAAACCACACGGATCCTTCACCCTCCAGAGATGGCTGTGTCTCAGCTCTGGGTTGTGTTGTTGGTGTTAACGGGTAAGGAGGTGCCTGAACTGTGAGGTTACAATGATGTACATGTGTCTCTGCTTCTCAGTCTCTGGCTGTCTTTGTCTCTCTCCTTCTCCCTCCATATTTCGTTCTCTGTCTCTCATCTCTCTCTCTCTGCCTCTCTGCCTCTAACTGGTCCCCACCGCTCTCTCTATCTCTGTCTGTCTGCCCACTTCTACCTCTCCTTGTTGGTAACGATATGGACATTGTCCCTGGGTTTATCTCTCTATTTCTCTCTCTCTCTCTCTCCCTCTCTGTTTTACAGATGTGGGGGCTGTGTTGATCCAACAGACTCCCGCTTCCATATCCCATTCCCCAGGCTCTCCAGTCAGGATCCAATGTATTTACACAGAAGCAACAGCAGGCTCCTATTTCTACTGGTACCGATGGCATCTGGACCGTGAGCCTCAGGACCTTTTCTATTCCAGCTACGCCGGAACGGTCAACCCCTCAGGTGAGGTGGACGGTTTCACCGCCAGGAGACCCGAAAACACCCATTTTTACCTGGAGTCCTCCAGCCTGTGGGTGAATCAATCAGCCGTGTATTACTGTGCCTGGAGTCAGCACAGTGATTCAGAAAGGCGCCGGAGTTCAGCAAAAACTCTAGACATTGTCAGAGCTCACTTGTGGGAGATAGACCTGTCTATCTGGGGTGTCATTCTAACACTCTGACGATCTGTCAGTTTCTATGTCTACTGTTGAATGAACTGGCTCTTTGACAGAGTTGTCTAACTAGTTCCCATTCACTGACTAGTTCTTCATTGCACTAATAAATCTCCCCTTCATCTACTTCTCCAATTGACATCTGGAAGTTACTATTGGATGGTCTTCCACCGCCCTTGCAGTCAGTGTCCTCCACATGATAACAATTCACTGAGGAGAAAGATTCCACTCATCTCCCACTCTGGTTCCTTTCCCAATTACCTTCAATTCTTGGTCCCTGGTTTATCGACCCTCCTGACAGTAGATACTACCCTCTGGATACAGTTTCTCTATCAAGACACATCTGACCACATCTTTAAAATCTCCCCTTACCCTCATTACTCTAATGGACACAAGTCCATACAAATAGGAAATGGTTGATCTTGGAACCTTTAATCATGTCTCTGATGATTCATACAGTGCAAAGGCGAGAAACCTCTCCAGATCCGTCTCTGACTGGAACACCTGCCTCCAGACGGCGGCTTCAGCATCTGTTCAAAACTGTTAACCCACTTGTCTCTCAGTCTCTCGGTGTCTTTTGAAGAATTTTCACAATGACTGGAGTTCAGTGCGGTGAAGAACTTAACCCTTTAGCTCCCGTTTAGTACAAGTGGGGGAAGGGGGTGGGGGAGGTGTGGGTGGGGAATGAAACTGTCTTGGCCCTGAAACAAGGCAGCAGGTTGATGGGTCTTATTGGATCATAGAATAATGCAGGACAAATCCAGGCCATTCAGCCCATCGATCCTGGCCTGCCTGTTCGAAAGAGCGACCTCCTCCCATCTCTCTTCATCCTACCCTATCAACAGATTCTCCTATTCCTTTCTCACTCATGTATTTATTGAGCTCCCCCCTTAACAGTATTGTCTCTATTCGACCTCAAACCATTCCAGTTGGTCGCGAATTCCACATTCTGACCGCTCCCTGGGTTAAAGAACCTCCTTCTGAATTCCCAATTGGATTTATTAAGGACAACCTTACATTTATGATCCCTCGTTTTCATCTTCCCTGTCCAATTACTCCCACTCCCTGTTCTTTCTGAATATCCCTGCACTTGATCTTGCAGCTTGTCTGCCTCCTTCCCGACATTACAACAGTGACTGCACTTCAAAATGTATTTGACTGGTTGCGGCTTGAGTGAAGCAGAGAGCTGTCTGGCCGAATGGCGCGGAAGAGTGCATTAACTTCCATCTGGTTCTATGCCACAAGCGCAAACGGGAGTCGAGTAGGAGGATAAAGCCAATGACTGATACAATTTTAGAGTCTGAGACTGAAACGCCTGCAGAATCGGTGCTTGCAGTTGCACGTGAAGCCACTAGGTGCCAGTGTTACTCTAGTGTCGCCGCTGCCCAGAACATGCTCAGACAGAGTGAGCTTTACCCACAGCAGCTCTGCAGGTCAACTTGGCTGCTTCTGAAATGTTTCACTTCTCAACTATTTCACACAAAATATTCTGGCAATGTCAAACAAATCAATGATTTGATATCAGGTAGATGAGCTTTAAATCTGATCCTTTTGGGGGCATTAAGTGACATTAATATCAGTCCAACCTTGAAATAGTTGCACCCAGATGCCAGTTTGCAGATTTCCAGTTTCTATTTTACAATTACATAGTCCCAGGTGTTTGTAGGAAACTAGGAGAGAGCCTGAATGTCCATCCTGACTTTAGCACAACTCCCACATCTATCGTGCCAAGTGTAAAGTAGCATTTTGCTCCCCATGCTCCCTGTTTCCAGGTGGAATAACGGGAGATCTGGTGCTCACTTCATGTGATCAAGTGAGAGACAGTTTTCAGAACAGAAGGCTTCACACTGACATGTTGTGATATCCTCACCCCGCCGGTCGAGGGGCTGTATTAATCAGGTCTGTTCATTGAGGAGGTGAAACTCAGTATGTTGAGGTTTTCAGAGCGGGTTTGCTTTTGCAGAATGGTGCAAAACAATAAATTAACCAGGAAGCCGGAAAGAGTTCCCCTTCTTAGGCATTCCCCCGGGATTGAGGATGACTTGCTTCCACTCCGGTTCAATGGGTTCTGAGATGGCTGATGAGACCAGTGTATGATCTGCAGACTCTGGTACATGAGGGGCAGGTGGTGCTTGTAGGATCAGGTAGGTGATTAGTTTGCAGGTTTGTGCGCTCCCTCCGATGCCTCGGCCTGACCTCTGCATGTTCCTTAAGTTCCTCGAGGTGTCCAATGCCTTCCCGTATGTCCTTTCTCCATCTGGGATGTTCAGGAGCCAGGGTCTCCAAGGAGTCGACGCGGATGTTTCATCTCTCCAGGGATCCTGTGAGGACATCTCTAAAGCGTTTCCGCTGTCCTCCTGGGAGTCTCCTGACACGGCTAAGTTCTGAGTAGAACTGCTGCTTTGGGGAGTCTGGTGGCAGGAATGTGAATGTCATGTCCCAGCCAGTGGAGCTGGTTTTGGGTGATTCGCGCCCTGACACTAGACAGGTTGGTTTGGGAGAGGACGATGCTGTTGGACTACCTGTCTTGCCACTGGATTTGGAGGTTAATGCGGAGGCACCTCTGGTGTTACTTCTCCTGTGCCTTGAGGTGTCTACTGTAGGATCTCCAAGGTAAGGTCAATGTGGAGGTGTATTTATGTAAAGTGACTGATGGGACAAAGCAGTTCAGAGCTATCCACTGTCTAGACAAAGAACCACACACAGACTGACTTCAAACTCACGGAATTTTTCCAAGAACTCAGAGAGCAGGGCCTCATCCACAGTTTTATCTTCATGTACCTGGGTTCCAAAATTGGAATTTGCACATGTTTGGCCTCCAACCTCCTTGGTTAAAACACACTGGGTGCACTGTCAACATTTCAGGTCTCCTCATACCTTGGTTCGACTTCATTTGGAGAACTGTGCACTGTTCCGCTCTCATTATACATTGGTTAGATCACAACTGGAGCACTATGCACAGTTCTGGCGTCTATATACATTGGTTAGGCCACATTTAGATCACGGTATAATTATACATAGCAGTAAAGATCGAACAGGCTGGGGTTCTTCTCTAGAAATGAGGGGTGCCCAGATAAGAAGTCTTTAATATTATTAATAGGTTTGATAGGATAGACGTAGACAAGATATTTTCACTTGAGGCTAAAGACCAGAATTATAAGGCATAAGATACTCACTAAAAATCCAAACGTGAATTCAGGACAAACTTCATTCCCCAGAGATTGGTGAGAATGGGGAACTCACCACCATAGGCAGTGGTGGAGGTAAATAGTATTCAGTGGGAAACCAGTAGACATACGAGGCAGAAAGGACTGACAGGAGATGCTGAGAGGTTGAGATAAAGAGGGATGAAAGGATGTATCTGTGGAACATTAACACCTGTATAGATCCGTTCACCTGATGCTGTGTTCTATATTGTCTGCAATTCTATATAGTCAACGTCAGTATCTGAAAGAGAGGAGAAAGTTGGAAAGCCGATCTGGAACTTCCCAAGGAGTTCGACAGCCAATGAAGTGCTTCTGTTGAATTACAGGCATGTTGGTCTTTGTTTCATGGGGGATGGGAGTACAAGAATAAGGAAGTCGTATTACACTTGTATTGGGTCTTGGTGAGAACACACCTGGAGTACTGTGTGCACATATTTGGACAGGGCTCCGAATGATCGGGCTGCAGATGTCAATGAAACAGAATTGCAGTTCCAGAAAGCGATTACCAGGAGTCTAACATTGGTCCCTCCCCGGAAATGAAAGAAAACTGGGTCCCGCCTATCTGTATGATAAAGTGATGGAGAGGGAAGCTGTGAATTTCAGTCAGTGCCCAGAACTTTGAGATACTCTACAATAAAAGTGCTCAGTCACTTCATATAAAACCACACGGATCCTTTACCCTCCAGAGATGGCTGTCTCTCAGCTCTGGGTTGTGTTGTTGGTGTTAACGGGTAAGGAGGTGTCTGAACTGTGAGGTTACAATGATGTACATGTGTCTCTGCTTCTCAGTCTCTGTCTGTCTTTGTCTCTCTCCTTCTCCCTCTATATTTCTTTCTCTGTCTCTCATTCTCTCTCTCTCTCTCTCTTTGCCTTTATCTCTGCCTCTCTGCCTCTAACTGGTCCCCAGCGCTCTCTCTCTCTCTCTCTCTCTGCCCACTTCTACCTCTTCTTGTTTGTAACGATAGAGACAATGTCCCTGGGTAAATCTCTTTCTCTCTCTCTCTGTTTTACAGATGTGGGGGCCGTGTTGATCCAACAGACTCCCGCTTCCATATCCCATTCCCCAGGCTCTCCAGTCAGTATCCAGTGCGTTTACACAAAGGCAGATGTTGGCTCCTATTTCTACTGGTACCGGTGGCATCCGGACCGTGATCCCGAGAACCTTTTCTATTCCAACCTCGCTGGAACGGTCATTCCCTCTGGTGAGGTGGACGGTTTCACCGCCAGGAGACCCGACAACACCCATTTTTACCTGGAGTCCTCCAGCCTGTGGGCGAATCAATCAGCCGTGTATTACTGTGCCTGGAGACTGCACAGTGACTCAGAAAGGCGCCGGAGTTCAGCAAAAACACTAAAGGGGGAGGAAAGCACTTGTGGGAGATAAACCTGTCTGTCTATCTCAGTGTCTTTCTGTCTCTCTGACTATCTGCGAGTTTCTGTGTCTCTTTGTGCGTCTCTGCATCCATCCATCTATCTATCTATCTATCTATCTATCTATCTATCTATCTATCTATCTATCTATCTATCTATCTATCTATCTATCTATCTATCTATCTGTCTCTCTGTCCAGTTTTGGTTATATTGCACCATTTATCTATCTATTTATCTTGATCATATATATATATTTGCCATCGATTTATCTCTCTGTCTCTCACCTCTCTAAATATGCATCCACCATATATCTGACGTTTATCATCAATCTAAGACCATTATTTACACCATACCAGTTTAATTATTGATATATCATGATTTGTATTTTACTGATAGTTTCATCTTCTTGCTCTCCTTCGACTCAGAGTACATCAATACATTATGAATTATTAAAAATGCTGCAGCAATGTGCTCAGGTCCTTCTCGTTAAGGCAGCCTCTACCTGTAAAGAACAGATTACGAGGTGGGGTAAATGGGTTCATGGTCCTGTTGAATGAGCTGTCGGTGGTATTTGACAAGAGTTACACATAGCTCCCTGTTGTACATGTCCCCAATGATTCATACAATGCAAAAGTGAGACACCTCCCCAGATAGGTCTCTCACTGGAACACCTGCCTCCTGACGGCGGTTTGAGCATCTGTTCAAAACAGTTAACCCACTTCTTCATGACACTGTCGCTTTTCAAAGTATCTAAGATTTCACCCCAATGTAAAACATAACCCTTGAATTGTCGTTTAGCCCAGGGGAAATAAATTTTGATCTGCCTAACACAAACAAGCAACTTGATGTGTCTTATATATTTATAGAATCCTACAGCAGAGCCGAGGCCATTCAGCCCATTGAGCCTGGCCCGGTTTTTCGAAAGAGCTACCCAATACAACACCAATCAGACACAAGCAACGAGAGCCAGATACAAACGGGAAGCATTTCCTTATTCAAGCTCCTTCCGACCAGTGGGTGTTATTATTCTGTCATACCCAGAAGTGAGGGGTCAGAAGGAAACCCTGCTTCCAGTGCTGTCATTTCCGCTCTCTGCTTTATCTTCAGCCGCCTGATATTGATTCATGAACAGATTCAGCCCCCAGTCTGCAGGATGCAGTTAGTCAAACTCTTCCTAATCGTCTGTTCTCTTCTTCCATGTAGGTATTCATCCTTCATAAAGATACCTCTGCTAAAATACTTGCTGTGTTTTCATTCACTGCTAACTTCTTCCAAACTAGATTGATAAAACATCATTGAAGTCGATTTTCTGTCATTTCTTGAACTACATAACGTAATTTCACTGTAAATAATATTGGCTTAATGAAATGTTTGACTGAATGAAAGTTACTTATATATTCGTGACGCTACTACAGCTATCTTTAACCGATAAGTTTGCCCTAATTCTGGGTTAATTTGTCTCTCTCATATCACTTGCTACATTATTTTTCAATCTCTATATCTATCTGTTTATTATCTATATATCTACCAATATATCATTTAACTATATATTGTCTGCCTATATAGTTATCTAGTATTATCTACTTAACTATTTTGATAGTTATAGTTGGTTATCATATGTCACAATATGTTCTAAACTTTTTAAACTATTCTCCTTATTTCTCAAGGCAAAACTCTAGCAGAGGTGATACACCAGTGGCCAACTCTGGTGGTGGTGAATGGAAGTGAACCAGCAGAATTAAACTGTTCCCGGAATGACAGTAGAAAGAGCATTATGCTGTGGTATCGGCAGTATGCCGGGCAGGGGCTCACCCTAATGGGTCATTCTTACACTGGAAGCTCACCCATTTACGAAGGAAGATTTGAGGAGGAGGTGAAGATTTTGAGGCACGAGGAGAGACGATGCAGCCTGAGGGTCCTCAAGGTGAAGGCTGTGGATGCGGCGGTGTATTACTGTGCAGCCAGTGAGCACAGCGCTGCAGACTGCCTTAATGCCAGTACAAAAACCAACAGGGTGAACAACACAACTGACTGACATACAGGAGCAGTGACAATGGTTAATGTCTCTCCCTGCCTCACCGGCCGTTTTCCAAGCTGGTGATTCCCGGATTCCGGAACGTTCATCAAGGGCTGAATGACAGGGAATAGCAGAAGGTACGAGGAAGAGAGAGAAGGAAAGAGAGAGATGTGTCTCAGATCCTCTGCAAAATTTCAAAGTCCTCGTCTACACTGTTTAATTTCTGGCACTGAGTATGTTAAAACTGAGTCACAGTCTCTGTCCTGTACTTGATTAATTTGAAGTTTAATTAATGATCTAAATAAGACAGATAGTTAGCATCACCATTGTGAAGTGATGTATAGAGTATCAATCATCTACAAGGCACAAGGTAGGAGTGTGATGGAATACTCTCCACTTGCCTGGATGGGTGCAGCTCCAACAACACTCAGGAAGCTCAACACCATCCAGGACATAGCAGCCCGGTCGTTCAGCAACCCATCTACCACCTTCAACACTCACTTCCTACACCACAGTGGAAGCAGTGTGTACCATCGACATTATACACTGCAGCAAAGCATCGAGTGTCCTAAGACAGCACCTTCCAAACCCACCAACTCCATCACATGGAAGGGCAAGGGCAGTAGACTCATGGGAACACCACCACCTGCATGTTCCCCTCCAAGTCCTACACCATCCTGACTTGGAACTATATCGCCGTTTCTTCACTGTCACTGGGTCAAAATCCTGGAACTCCCTTCCTAACAGCACTGTGGGTGTACCTATCCGACATGCACTGCAGCGGTTCAAGAAGGCAGCTCACCACCACCTTCTCAAGGGCAATCAGTATTGTGAAATAATTGCTGGCCTTGCAAAAGAAATTCACGTCCCATGAACGAATAAGAAAAGATATATATATATATATAAGGTCTTCCACGACTTCAAGATGCCCCAAAACAGCCAATTAACAACTGGAAAATGATGGTCAGATCCTCTGCTATCTCTTCTCTTGCTTTAATTTATTTTTATTCATTCTGGGTGCCTGGGTCTGAGAAAGTCAGTAGTTATTCATCATCACTCATTGCCCTGGAGAAGGTGCGTGATGCCTTGTAGATAACTGAAGAGTTTGCTAGGTCATTTCAGAGAGCAGTGTACTTAAAACACGGAAGCCAATTGGTGTGCGGCACCATGCAATAGGCAGCATAAAGAGGCATATAGATAGCTAGGAAGGCAGACAGACAGACATTAGATAGATAGATAGATAGATAGATAGATAGATAGATAGATAGATAGATAGATAGATAGATCGACCGACAGATAGATCGATAGACAGACAGATAGGTAGCTAGGAAGTCAGACAGACAGACATTAGATAGACAGACAGACAGATAGATAGTTAGACAGACAGATAGATAGCGAGGAAGGCAGAGAGACTGCCATTAGATAGATAGATCGATAGACAGATAGATAGATAGACAGACATTTGATCGATAGACAGGCAGATAGATCGACAGACAGACAGATTGGTAGATAGACAGACAGATAGATAGATAGATAGATAGATAGATAGATAGATAGATAGATAGATAGATAGGAAGGTAGAATGGCAGATGGCAGATAGATAGACAGACAGATAGATCGATAGACAGACATATAGATAGTCAAACAGATAGATAGATAGATAGATAGATAGATAGATAGATAGATAGATAGATAGATAGATAGATAGACAGATAGATAGACAGACAGACAGATAGATAGATAGATAGATAGATAGATAGATAGATAGATAGATAGATAGATAGATAGATAGATAGATAGATAGATGGATGGATGGAAAGGCAGAGAGACAGACATTAGATAGATAGATATACAGACAGATAAATAGAAAGACAGATGGGTAGACAGATAGGCAGACAGATAGATCGATTGACAGACAGATTGATTGATAGACAGACAGATAGGTAGACAGATAGATAGGCAAATGGTCAAATAGATAGATAGACAGACAGATATGCAAATAGGTAAATATGAAGACAGACAGACAAAAAGATAGGTAGGTAGACAGACAGACGGATTCATACAGATAGAGAGACAAACTGACACAGATCGAGAGACAGACACACAGCCATGCAGATAGATAGATATAGAGAAAGTTAGACAGATAGCTACAGTGATAGATAGATAGATAGCTATATAGATAGACAGACAGGCATATCTTTTTCTCCCTCTCTCCATCTATCTCTATCACTGCCTCTCTTTTTCTCTAACTGTTTTTCTCCATATCATCCTCTGTGACTCTGTCTCTCTCTCATTCCTTGGCACTTTCACATACACTCTATCACTCCAATAGTCTCATAGAAAGTTTAAGGCACAGAAAGAGGCCACTTGGCCCATCACATCAGTGCCGGCCGAAAAACGATCCACCTATTCTAATCACACCTTCCAGCATTTGGTCCTTAGCCCTGCAGATTACAGCACTTGAGGTGCAAATCCAGACTCCTTTTGAATGAGTTGAGGGTCTCTGCCTCAACTACCCTTTCAGGCAGTGAGTTCCAGACCATCACCACCCTCTGGGTGAAAAATGATTTTCCTTATCTCCCCTCTAATTCTTCTACCAATCACTTTAAATCTATGGTCCCTCATCACTGACCTCTCTGCCAAGGTGAATAGACCCTTCACATGCACTCTATCCAGGCCCCTTCAATATTTTGTACATTTCAATCAGATCTCCCCGCAGCTTTCTCTGTTCCAAGGAGAACAACCTCGGCCTATCCAATCTTTCCTCATAGCTGCATTTTCAGTTCGGGAAACATGCTTGTTAATCTCCTTTGTAACCTCTCTAGTGCAATTACATTCTTTCTGTAATGAGGTGACCAGAACTTCACACATACTCAAGTTGTGGCCTAACCAATGAGTTATGCAGTTCCAGCATAACCTCCCCGCTCTTGTATTCTATACCTCAGCTAATGAAGGAAAGGATTCCATATGCCTTCTTAACCACCTTATCGACCTGTCCTGTTACCTTCAGGGATCTGTAGACATTCACTGCAAGGTCCCTCACTTCCTCTGCACTTCTCAGTATTTTCCCATTAATCGTGTATTCCTTTGCCTTGTTTGACCTCCCCAAATGCATCACCTCACACCTCTCCAAGTTGGATTCCCTTTGCCACTGTTCTGCCCATCTGACAAGACCATCAATATCTTCCTGCAGCCGACAGCTAGCCACCTCGCGATCTACCACACGGCTAATCCTTGTGTTGTCTACATACATTTGGATTATGCCCCCCTACATTTACATCCAAATCGTTAATAAATACCACAAAAAGCAGGGAACCCAGTACTGAGCCCTGTGCAACGCCACTGCAAACAGCCCTCCAGTCGCTAAAACACCCATCAACAATTACCCTTTGTTTCCTGGCACTGAGCCAATTTTGTATCCACCTTGCTGCATTTCCCTGGATCCCATGGGATTTTGTTTTTTTTTGAACCAGTCTGCCATGTGCAGCCTTTTCAAAAGCCTTGCTAAAATCCAGGTAGACCACGTCAACTGCACTACCCTCATCTATCTTCCTTGTTACTTCTTCAAAAAATTCGATCAAATTGATCAAACAAGAACGTCCCTTAACAAATCTATGCTGACTATCCTGGATTAATCTGTGCCTTTCTAAGTGACAGTTTATCCTGTCTCCCAGAATAGATTGCAATACTTTGCTCATTACGGAGGTCAGACTGACTGGCCTGTAATTAGTCAGTCTATCCTTCCCTCCCTTTTTAAACGGAGGCACAACGTTAACAATTCTCCAATCCTCCGGCGCCACACCTGTGAGGACTGCAAAAAGATGGTCAGACCCTCTGCTATTTCTTCTCTTGCTTCTATTTGCAGCCTAGGATTCATTTCATCCTGCCCTGGTGATTTATCAACTTTCAAGGATGCTAATCCCATTAATGTTTCCTCCCTCAGCTTCGCTCCCTTAAACCCAGAGCAACCAGCAGAAAGTGTCTTAGATCCGCCGCAAACATGCCATTCAATTTCATCGACGTTTGCTATTTTCCTTCTGTCGCTGAGTATGTTTAAATTCTGTCACAATCACTGTTTTACATTTGATCAACTGATTAATGATCTCAACAAGACTGTGCGGCGGTGACTTGTGAAATCAGCAATCAATTATTGAATATAAGACAGTGAACTCATTAATCTGTTCCCCCTTTTTTGGCAACAAAATTGTTAAGAATATACTGTTAACCATATAACATCTACACCCACTTTTACTCATGTAGATTTCACTATTCTGCTTTACATCTGTACAGATACTGGCAGGAAATTAGGACAAAGACTGAATTTGTATCGTTAATTCTGCGGGTAATAATCCTCTGCAGGAGAGGATGAAACACTGAGAAGGAGGATGAATTTCGGGAAGTGACTTGAAGAAGCCCACAGCATGGGTTTCACTGGGAAAGTAACAAACACAGCTTGTTGCAGTTGCACCATGCTGCCACTGGTCGGCGCAGTGGCTCCACTATATTTCGCGCCACCACAGGCTTTGGCGCCGCTGATCAATGAGTCAATTCCTCTGCCTCTGCAATCTTTTCACTTTAAAGGCTAAATGCAGTTAGATTGCCACTTTACAGTGATGTTATATGAGCCGCTGCCATCGAACTATCCACCTTCTCTTCCTCCACTACTGATTTTCATTTGCAAAAGGATGTTAATAATCCCCTGTTGTGCACCATAAGCTCTGGAGTCACTCAAAGCAGTTATCGTTGCACCGCCCCTTGTTTTTTTCACCTACCCTCTCCAACACCTCGCTACCTTCAGAATTTCCCTCGCCGCAGCATGAAAGCAAGCTCACAAAGGGACGGGAATGAAGATATTGGCAGCAGAGTAGAAAGTGGGGTGGAAGGAGGGAAATGGAGAGAAGAAACAAGTGGAAAGGGGCGGAAGGAAGCAAACAAAAGAATGGGGGACAACTTAAAGGTAGGGGCGGGGATCATTGCCTTGAGATAACTTCCTCCTATGACGGTCCGCTCTGCCTACACCTCATCTCTCTCCCTCCCTTAAAACCCAGAGTAACCAGCAGAAAGTCTCTCAGATCCACCGCAAACATGCCTTTCAGTTTCATCGTCTTTGCTATTTCCCTTCTGGCGCTGAGTAGGTTAAAATTCTGTTCCAATCACTCTTCTACATTTGTTTAACCGAAAGGGATGGTTAATGATCTCAATAAAACTGTGAAATTCAGCAATCAATCATTTAATATAAGATAGTGAACTCTATCCCCTAGTCCCCTAGTTTGGGAAGATGATGTTAACTCTTTAATGTTTGCACCCACTTGCAAGCTTGTGGATTCCACAGTTCTATTTTACAGTTGTAAAGATCCAGGTTCTTGTAGGAAATTAGGACACAGACCGAATTTCCGTCATTAATTTGGTGCAACACCGACGTCCATCGTCTCAATTGTAACTCCATCGATACTAGTTCATTCCCTCTAATTTCTCTTTCTAGGTGTTTGCCGGGGTGATGTGATACATCAATGGCCTCAGTCACTGGCTGTTAAACAACCAGGACCCGTGGAAATGAACTGTCTGCAGATAGCAAAGATTCGCAACTCCATGGACTGGTATCGTCAGTCCCCCGGCAGAGGATTCCTGTTAATCGGGTTTAACTTTCTAAGCAATGAACCTCAGTATGAAGATGGTTTTAAGAGCGGGTTTGTTATTACCAGGACTCTGGACAATAAGAAATCCACTCTGACGATCGAGAGTGTGAACGCCACGGACGAGGCGGTGTATTTCTGTGCAGCTGGTGATGGGACACAGCGGTTCAGAGTCATTGGCCGCCTTGACAAAAACCCTCACATGTCTCCCTTCAAACGGGTGCATTTAACCCAGCATTCGGTGTAGAGGAGCTCTGGGTGAGGGATGCGGATCTGCATCTGTTCAGTGCCCGTTCGAGTCGCAGAACGCCCATGTTCTAACTCCCCACAACCTCCAGACAGGCAACACACACTGTCTGTGCCCACACCTGAATAATGGCCCTTTGAAATGCAATTCAACCCGAACCTCAGATAGACCACACCTGGACAATTATGCACACTGGGCACAATTCTCAGCCCGATATGCCTTGTGTAGATGGCGCCTGAAGTGCTGAGGACAGTTCAGACTTACAAATACCTTACTTAGAGCGCTTCTGGAACCCTGTGTACAGTTCTGGTCTTCATCGACCTTGGTTGGTCCAAATCTGCAGTGCTGTGCGGAGTGCTGGTCTCCATATTACACTGAGAGGTACGAGCAGAAGTGCAAAATGATTTACAAGAATGATACCAGAGCACAAAGGTTATAACTATCAGGAAAGATAGAAAAGTCTGGGATTCTTTTCCCCAGTCAAGAGAAGGCTGAGGGGTGACCTGATAGAGGTGTTCAAGATTATGAAGGAATATGATAGGGTAGAGGTGAGAAGATGTCTGCACTTGTAGGGAAGGCCAGGAATACATCATACTCACTAATAACTCCCAGAAATGAATTTATACAGAGTGGTGAGAATGTGGAATTCGGTGGCACACAGAAAAAAATGATGTGTATAACCAGATATATGTAAATGGATGCTGGATAAAAACATTAGGGAGCAGGAAATAGCACGTCATACTGATAGGGATGGATGAAGACATTGTTTATGTTCTTTCATCAGATGTGGGAATAAAATGTGAGAATAAGCTAACCAGCAATATAAACACAGATGGTAGGAGCTTTTACATAGAAAGCAAGAGAGTAGCTAAAGTTGACGTTGGTCCCTTAGAGGTAAAGACAGGAGAAATCACCAAGGGGAATGGGGAAATGGCAGTGGAATTGAACTAACATTTTGTACCTGTCTCCACAGTAGAAGACACAAGTTCCAGACCAGAAATAGGCAGTAATCTGGGGCCTAAAAAGAGTGAGGAAATTAAGGATATTCATATCAATTGAGAAAATTTCTTGGAGAAACTCGAGGGATTAAAATCTGACAAGTCCCCTGGACCAGATGGATTACATCCTAGAGTTCTAAAAGAGATAGCTGCAGAGAGAGTGGAGGCGCTGGCTATGATTTTCCAGAATTCCTTAGATTCAGGAATGGTCCCATCGGATTGAAAGCTGACAAATGTTACACGGCTTTTCATGAAATAAGGCAGCGAGAAATCTCAGGATAAGGGATCAATCATTCCGGACTGAGATGAGGAGAAATGACTTCACTCAAAGGGTTGTGAAACATTGGAATTCTCTATCCCAGAGTGTTGTGGATGGTCCTTCATTGAATACATTTAAGGATGGGAGTTTTGATCCCTCAGGAAATCAAGGGATATGGGGAGCAGGCAGGAAAGTGGAATTGAAGCCCAAGATCAGCCATGATTGTATTGAATGATGGAGCAGGCTCGATGGGATATATGATCTACACCTGCTCCTATTTCTTGTGTTCTGTGGGTCTCAAGTCACATGTAGGTCAGACCAGGTAAGGACGGTGGATTTCCTTCACTAAAAGACATGAGTGAGCCAGCTGGGTGACAGGGCCCCTTAACTGAGACTAGCTTTCAACTGCAGATTTTCTGATGAAATAATTAAATTTATTCATTAATTGAATTTAAATTCCACCATCTGACCTGGTGGGATTCGAACGCATGTCGCCTGGAGATTAGCCCCATCCTCTGGATTACCAGCTCAGTGACATGACAAGTACACCGCCATCTGCCCCAGGCTAGTCTGGAACATGGTCCCATCGGGCCGAATAGCCTGAATCTGTGCTGCATCTTCTATCTAATTCGATGTCACTAGCGTCACCAGCCGAAGCAATGGATAAAAAATGGGAAGACGGAGCAATTTCAAAGCATGTCTTCATAATGCCTATTTTATCAATTGCACTGTGCAAACCACAGGTGCCTGTAGTTACACATGACAGCCACGAGGTGGAGATGGAGCTCCACCGCAGCCTGAGTCCCACTTGCTTCTGTAAAGACTGAGCGAGGAATGCAGCAGTGACTTGACCAATCTACCCAATAGTCAATTCCACTAACACTGAAACAGATTAAAATCATAACCATTCCACACAAAATAGACAATTGGATTTCCCCAAGTCTGCTCGTTCATAGTAAATGGTTTGAGCAAACACTTGTGATATACTAAAACAGATGATCGGAAGGAAGTAAAGAGAAGCAAATTCAGAAAACAGTGAAAGAAAAATGGAGAAGGAGGAATTTTATATAAAAACACATATTAAGGGATGTGCACATCACTGACAAGGTCAGTATTCATTACCTATGCCGAATTGCCCTGAACTGAATGACTTGCTAGCCCATTTCAGAGGCAGTTAACAGTGAAGTACATTGCTATCAGGTGATACATTTTCGCAGAAGGGAGACAGAGAGGAAATACAGACTTAATGACACAGGCCTAAAGAGTGTTCAAGGGCAGAGGGACCTGGGGGTTAATGTGCATAGATCTTTGAAGGTGGCAGGACATATTGAGATAGAGGTTCACGAAGCTTATGGGATCTTGGGATTCATGAATAGAGGTATAAAGTACAAAAGCAGGGCAGTTATGCTCAACATATATGAGGTTTTGGTTAGGCCCCAACTTGAGCATCGAGCCCGGTTCTGGTCACCACACTTTGGGAAGGATGTAAGGTCCTTGAGAGGGTGCAGAGTCGATCTACCGGGATGGTTCCAGGGATGAGAGATTTTAGCTGCATGGTTAGTTTGGTGAAGCTGGGGTTGTTCTCCTTGGAGCATAGGAAATTGAGGGGAGATTTGACAGAAGTGTACAAAATGAAGAGAGGTTGCAGAAAATAGACAAAGAAAATCTGTTCCCATGAGCTGTTGGATACAAGGACTGGGGGACACAGATGTAAGGTTTTGGGAAGAGATACAGGGGCGATGTGAGGAATATCTTGTTTACGCAGCGTGGTGTAATGATGTGGAACTCACTGCCTACCTGGATGCTGGAAGGAGAGAGAATGAATGATTTCAAAATGTAATTGGATGTGAACTTGGAGAGAAATAAACTTGCTTGGGGAATGGGACTAATTGGATTGCTGTATAGAGAGCTCACACGGACTCGAAGGGCCGAACATGCTCCTCCTCTGCTGTTCTGACTCTGCCCTCCTCGCATTCCTGTTCACATATGCTATTGCTAATAGAATATTTTAGAATTCGCTGACAGATCTGCAATCGACTCCCAGAATAACTGTGGTTTATTGTAAATCGATGGCTCTGATCACACGTTTGTAGGCGTTATTTTATTCAGCAACTCCTGCTCTGGGCTCCCCTATACCAACTAATACCTGATCACACCGTGGACCCTACTCAACCCATTGAATGAAATAGAAGTAATTCCACTCTTGCCCCACAATTCTTTTGTGGAACGAGGATCTGAGTGAGTTAACAACACTTCAATCTCAGATGACCGTGGACTGGAAGCTCAACAGTTGAAGCAATCCCCTGCCATGATAACTCACTTCCTCTCCCTTACTTTCAGGCTTGCAATATCCGTGACGCCATTTCCAGTCGTCTATGTTGCACCTTTTCCCCCATGTCTTCAACAAGAGGCGCCACATTCTTCCCACCTCTCCTGCTGCCAGACCACATCTTGGTTACCTCACCAAGATGGAATTCAAACTCCTGCTCTGGGCCTTTTCATTGCTGATGCCGCGTAAGTAACTTCAGAATGCTACTATTGTTTCATTTAACCTGAGTTTCTTTAAGAAATACACTTAATGATCCGTATGTAATATCGTTCATTGATGTTGTCATTGTCCCCTTCATATAGAAACAGACATTGAGTTACTTTGCACTGATATTTGCTTCTATAACCGGTGCATGATCTGCCAGACAGGACCTCACTCTTATTCTTAGAAAACTGGAATAAATTACATTTAAAACTAAATTGAGATGAGAAAAGTTGGGGAATGAACTCATTGCATAGCTTTTTCAAAGAGCTAGCACAGGCCTGCTGGGATGAACGGCCTCCTTCACATGTTGGATGATTGTCTGAGCTCATATTCGATCAGAAAATGCACTGGGATGCACTGCAGACTTTTCCTGATGTGGCTGCGTTAACTGAATCTTGGACCCTTTCCTTTCTTCCTCCCTTCCCACTACCCTAGATTGTTGTCGATGTGCCTCAGTGTCCCAGACACCCAGTGAACTGACTGTGGGACATGGGGAGAGCGCAACACTGACCTGTCAGCAGAAGGACACGGAGCACATCACCATGCTCTGGTACCGCCAGCACCACGGGCAAGGCCCCCAGCTTCTGGTGACGGACGTGTCTGGGAGCAAGCCTACTTTCCAGGAAGAGTTCGAGAGGCGATTCGAGGTGGTGAGAGCTGACATTCAAAGGAGCACTCTGAAAATTCAGACTGCAGGCCCCGGAGATAGGGCGATGTATTACTGCGCCGCCACTGAAGGAGCACAATGCTTCAAACCCCTTCCACACTATGACAATAACCACTCAGGTTCATTGCTACAGCTATCCTCTACTGTTCATCTCCTCGCCGTCTCGGGGTCTGACTTTGTCTGGTTGCCTTTGCGAGTCTACATCTGTATCTTTCAGCTGCCAACCAGCTCTTATAGAGATAAATAGATGGCTCGGTAGCCTGAAAGACAGAGATATAAACAGACCAATGGATAGATACATCTTAGTATCTTAGAATATCATCCTGTAACATTTGAATCCATCAGAAATATTACACAATATTGATCATCTGGTTAACAATTGAAATCAAAATATTGCCAGTTGTCATCGACATTCATAATCGCTGAATTGTTACAGCGCAGGAGGAGGACATTCGGCCCATCGTGTCTGCACTGGCTCTCCGAAAGAGCAATGGGTTTCACTGGGAAAGTAACAAACACAGCTTGTTGCAGTTGCACAATGCTGCCACTGGTCGGCGCTATGGCTCCACGGTATTTCGCGCCACCACAGCCTTTGGCGCCGCTGATCAATGAGCCAATTCCTCTGCTTCTGCAATCTTTCCACTTTCAATGCTAAATGCAGTTAGATTTCCACTTTACAGTGATGTTACATGAACCGCCTCCGCTGCCATCGAACTATCCACCTTCTCTTCCTCCACTACTGATTTTAATTTGCAAAAGGATGTTAATAATCCCCTGTTCTGCACCGCTACCTCTGGAGACACCCAAAGCAGCTCTCGTTGCACCGCCCCTTGTATTTTCACCCACCTTCTCCAACACAGTTCCCCTCGCCTCGGCATGAAAGCAATCTCACAAAGGGAAGAGAGTGAAGATATTTGCAGAGGAGTGGAAAGTGGGGTGGAAGGAGGAAAATGGAGAGAAGAAAAAAGTGGAAAGGGGCGGAAGGAAGCAAACGAAAGAATGGGGGACAACTTAAAGTTAGGGGCAGGGCTCATTGCCTTGAGATAACTTCCTCTTATGACGATCCGCTCTGCCGACACCTCATCTCTCTCCCTCCCTTAAAACCCAGAGTAACCAGCAGAAAGTCTCTCAGATCCACCGCAAACATGCCTTTCAGTTTCATCGTCTTTGTTATTTCCCTTCTGGGGCTGAGTAGGTTAAAATTCTGTCCCAATCACTCTTCTACATTTGATCAACTGAAAGGGATGATTAATGATCTTAATAAAACTCAGCGGTGGTGACTTGTGAAATCAGTAATCGATTATTTCATACAAGACAGTGAACTCATTAATCTGTCCCCTAGTTTGGGAAGACAAGTGTTATTAATATGATGTTAACTCTTTAATGTTTGCACCCACTTGCAAACTTGTGGATTCCACAATTCTATTTTACATTTGTAAAGATCCAGGTGCTTGTCGGAAATTAGGACACAGACCGAATTTCCGTCGTTAATTTGGTGCAACACCAACGTCCATCGTCGCAATTGTAACTCCATCGATACTAGTTCATTCCCTCTAATTTCTCTTTCTAGGTGTTTGCCGGGGTGATGTGATACATCAATGGCCTCAGTCACTGGCTGTCAAACAACCAGGATCAGTGGAAATGAACTGTCTGCAGAAAGGAAAGATTCGCGACTACATGTACTGGTATCGTCAGTCCCCCGGCAGAGGATTCCTGTTAATCGGGTTTAACTTTCTAAGCAATGAACCTCAGTATGAAGAGGGTTTTAAGAGCGGGTTTGTTATTAGCAGGACTCTGGACAATAAGAAATCCACTCTGACGATGGAGAGTGTGAACGCCACGGACGAGGCGGTGTATTTCTGTGCAGCTGGTGATGGGACACAGCGGTTCAGAGTCATTGGCCGCCTTGACAAAAACCCTCACACGTCTCCCTTCAAACGGGTGCATTTAACCCAGCATTCGGTGAAGAGCAGCCCTGGCTGATCGGATGCGGATCTGCATCTGTTCAGTGCCCGTTCGAGTGGCAGAACGCCCATGTTCTAACTCCCCACAACCTCCAGACAGACAACACACACTGTCTCTGCCCACACCTGTATAATGGTTCATCGAACAGCTCTTCAACCCGTACCACGGTTTGACCACACCTGGAGCACTGTGCACAATTCTCAGCTCTATATACTTTGTTTAGACGACACCTGAAGTGCTGAGGACAATGCTGAGGGGTGACCTGATAGAGGTGCTCAAGATTATGAAGGAATATGATAGGGTAGAGGAATAGAAGATGTCTGCACTTGTAGGGAAGGTCATTAATACATCATACTCACTAATAACTCCAAGAAATGAATTTACACAGAGTGGTGAGAATGTGGAATTCACTAACACACAGAAATAAATGATGTGTATAACCAGATATATGTAAATGGATGCTGGATAAAAACATTAGGGAGCAGGAAATAGCACCTCATACTGATAGGGCTGGATGAAGACATTGTTTATGTTCTTTCATCGGATGTGGGAATAAAATGTGAGAATAAGCTAACCAGCAATATAAAAACAGATGGTAGGAGCTTTTACATAAAAAGTAAGAGAGTAGCTAAAGTTGATGTTGGCCCCTTAGAGGTAAAGACAGGAGAAATTATCATGGGGAATGGGGGAATTGAACTAATATTTTGTGTCTGTCTTCACAGTTGAAGACACAAGTTCCATCCCAGAAATAGGAAGTTATCTGGGGGCTAAAAAGAGTGAGGAAATTAAGGATTTTCATATCAATTGAGAAAAAGTGTTCGAGAAATTTGAGGGATGAAAATCTGACAAGTCCCCTGGAGCAGATGGATTACATCCTAGGGTTCTAAAAGAGATAGCTGCAGAGATAGTGGAGGCACTGGCTATGATTTTCCAGAATTCCTTAGATTCAGGAATGGTGCCATCGGATTGAACGCTGACAAATGTTACACGGCTTTTCAAAAAAGGAGGTAATGAGAAATCTCAGGACAGGGGATCAATCATTCCGAACTGAGATGAGGAGAAATTGCTTCACTCAAAGCGTTGTGAATCTTTGGAATTCTCTACCCTAGAGTGTTGTGGATGCTCCTTCATTGAATACATTTAAGGCTGGGATTTCTGATCACTCAGGAAATCAAGGGATATGGGGAGGAGGCAGGAAAGTGGAATTGAAGCCCAAGATCAGCCATGATTGTATTGAATGACGGAGCAAGCTCGATGGGATATATGGTCTACACCTGCTCCTATTTCTTGTGTTCTGTGGGTCTGGAGTCACATGTAGACCAGACCAGGTAAGGAAGGCGGATTCCCTTCCCTAAAAGACATGAGTGAGCCAGCTGGGTGACAGGGCCCCTTAACTGAGACTAGCTTTCAATTGCAGATTTTCTGATGAAATAATTATATTTATTCATTAATTGAATTTAAATTCCACCATCTGACCTGGTGGGATTCGAACGCATGTCCCCTGGAGATTAGCCCCATTCTCTGGATTACCAGCTCAGTGACATGACAAGTACACCACCATCTGCCCCAGGCTAGTCTGGAACATGGTCCCATCGGGCCGAATAGCCTGAATCCATGCTGCATCTTCTATCTAATTCGATGTCACCAGCGTCACCAGCCGAAGCAATGGATAAAAAATGGGAAGACGGAGCAATTTCAAAGCATGTCTTCATAATGCCTATTTTATCAATTGCACTTTGCAAATCACAGGTACCTGTAGTTACACATGACAGCCACGAGGTGGGGATGGAGCTCCACCACAGCCTGAGTCCAACTTGCTTCTGTCAAGACTGACTGAGCAATGCAGCAGTGACTTGACCCATCTACCTAATAGTCAATTCCACTAACTCTGAAACAGATTAAAATCATAACCATTCCACACAAAATAGACAACTGGATTTCCCCAAGTCTGCTCGTTCATAGTCACTGGTTTGACCAACACTTGTGATATACAAAAACAGATGATCTGAAGGAAGTAAAGAGGGGAAGCAAAGTGAGAAAACAGTGAAAGAAAAATGAAGAAGGAGACATTTCATATAAAAACACATATTCAGGGATGCGCACATCACTGACAAGGCAAGAATTCATTACCTATGCTGAATTTCCCTTAACTGAATGACTTGCTAGTCCATTTCAGAGGCAGTTAACAGTGAACTACATTGCTATCAGGTGATGCATTTTGGCAGAAGGGAGACAGAGAGGAAATACTGACTTAATGACACAGGCCTGAAGAGTGTTCAAGGACAGAGGGACCTGGGGCTTAATGTGCATAGATCTTTGAAGTTGGCAGGACATATTGAGAGAGAGGTTCGCAAAGCTTATGGGATCTTGGGATTCATGAATAGAGGTATAAAGTACAAAAGCAGGGAGGGTATGCTCAACATATATGAGGTTCTGGTTGGGCCCCAACTTGTGTACTGAGCCCGGTTCTGGTCACCACACTTGAGGAAGGATGTAGGGTCCTTGAGAGGGTGCAGAGGAGATTTACTGGAATGGTTCCAGGGATGAGAGAGTTTAGCTGCATGGTTAGGTTGGTGAAGCTGGGGTTGTTCTCCTTGGAGCAAAGGAGATTGAGGGGAGATTTGATAGAAGTGTACAAAATGAAGAGAGGTTTAGATAAAGTAGACAAAGAAAAACTGTTCCCATTAGCTGATTGTACAAAGACTAGGGGACGAAGTGGATAGGAATAAAACAGAGAATAAAAGCTGCGATAAACTGAAATCTGGTGGGGAATTCACGAGAATTCTTTACCCAAAATACAGAATTCACTGTCAGCAGAAACTGCTGAGACAAAGACAGGGAAAGGAAGAGGCCATTCAGCCCCTCAAATCTGTACCACCATTCAATGAGATCATGGCTGATCTGTGATCTAACTCCATATTCCCGCCTTTGCCCCATATCCCTGAATATATTTTGGATCACAAAAACCTATTCATCTCCGATTTCAAATTAACAATTGATTCAGCATCAATTTCCGTGAGCAGAAGAGAGTTCAAACCTCTCCACCCATTGTGTGTAAAAGTGTTTCCTAATTTCACTCCTGAAAGGTCTGGCTCTAATTTTTAGTCTTTGCCTCTTAGTCCTAGATTCCCAAACCAGCGGTTATAGTTTCTCTCTATCTACTCCCAAAGACTAAATAAATACAACTTCAAACTGGAGACCTCCAGCCTGCGGGAGAATCACTCGGCCGTGTATTTCTGTGCCTGGAGAGATCACAGTGACTCAGAGAGATGGAGCAGTTCAACAAAAAAAACAAAGGCAGCAGGAAACACCTGTTTCAGATAAAATTGCTCGGTACCTTGACCTACTGTTCCCTTATTCAGAGTGACAGTGTTTATTGCAATAAAAAGAGTTGAGTTATGATTGTAGTGACACACTAGATTTACAGGTACTGCCGAGGGTGCAATGAACGATTAATAAAGATGTCACGAGATTTCAGAATGTAACTATCAGGAATCAATGACAATAATCTGGGTTTTTATGCACTGGCCCTGTGTTTACCTTCTCCACAGGGACAGCAGAGGGGGATCCAGCACCATGGACCGGACAATGGCTTTGAGAAGGATTTAGTGAGAAAACTGAAAGAGCAGGAGATCATGTAGATCCAGCTTGATACACATCAACAGGACAAGGACACCCACTTCGTTAGAGAGAGAAAGAGAGTGTATGTGTGTGTGAGAGAGAGATCTAGTGAGAGAGAGGAAAAACGACAGGTAGAGTTAAAGAGACTGAGACAGAGAGGGAGACGGAGATAGAGGCAAAGACAGTGAGACAGCAAGAGACACATAATGAGAGAGAGAAAGACACTGAGAGAGAAAGAGTGACTGAGATAAAGAACCTGCGACAGATAGGGAGATAGATCTAGAGAGAGACAGAGAGAGGGAAAAAAACTGAAGAGATAAGAAGAGTAAGAGAGAGGGAGAGAGAGAGAAGGAGGGAATGGGTGACATAACCTTAGATACATGAGGAGACAGAGAGTCAGAGAGAGAAAGTGAGTGAAGATAGACTGAGTTAGAGAGGGAGAGAGAGTCTGAGAAAGGAAGAGAGTGAGAGACATAAACCTAGACACATGAGGGGAGAGAGAGAGAGAGACAGAGAGAGAGTGCAAGAGAGCGGAAGGTAAACTGAGATAGAGATAGATAGAGAGAGAGAGAAGCAGAATGGCAGCCAATTCAATTCTGATTTGTTGAACTGGGTGAATGGGCGTCTCCAACATTGTATCACATCCTAATGCTCTTCATGTTCCTCCCAATGATTTGAAAAGAGTGGATTTGGACCGTTACAAGACTCGAAGCTCCTGATCTCACTCCTGTGTCTATTAAGAGAACAAGTTGTAGTGAAAGATGAATCTGTTACTGGGTCTGATAATCCTGTTTCATTGTAAGTGAGTGTGAAATGCAAAAACTATCGTTAATAACTTTCCTCTCTTCTCCCTGTCTCCCTTTCATTCCCAGAAGTTTCCTGTTTACTGATCTGCTCTTCTCTCCCTCTCCCAGATGTGAACTCACAGACGATCCACCAGACTCCCGCCGCTGTCTCCAGATTGCGTGGAGAGGCAGTGGAACTGAGGTGCACATTGGAGGGCACCAGTACTGCTAGAATGTACTGGTACAGACAATACCCGGGGAAGGAGCCGCTGTTGATGTTTTACTCCAGTACTGCTAACTATGTAGATCCAGAGGGGACGGTGGGCGGTTTCACCGCCGAGAGACCAACTGACACCCAGTTCAACCTTGAGTCCTCCAGCCTGCGGGAGAATCACTCGGCCGTGTATTTCTGTGCCTGGAGTCCTCACAGTGACTCAGAGAGATGGAGCAGTTCAACAAAAACCCCAAAGGCAACAGGAAACACCTGTTTCAGATAAACCCAGACGGTGCTGCATCCTGCTGGGTGTTTTTGTCATTGGGAACATGTTTTTCACAAGAAGACAGGGCGGATTTAGATAGAAAGAGATTAGATTTCGAGACAGTGGAAAATTGCGAGATAGAATTTCGAGGAATGATACCGATACTGAGAAGTTATAGCGATCAAAGTAGTCTGAACCAGAAAAGAGAAGACTGAAGGATAAACCTTTAGTGTTCTTAGAGAGATTCTGAAAGGGTTTAATGTGTGAAGTGCAGATTAGGTACATAGATAGATAGATAGATAGATAGATAGATAGATAGATAGATAGATAGATAGATAGATAGATAGATAGATAGATAGATAGATAGATAGATCGATAGATAAATAGACAGACAGACAGACATATAGACAGGTAGGCAGATAGACGTGTAGGGAGATAGATAGATAGATAGATAGATAGATAGATAGATAGATAGATAGATAGATAGATAGATAGATAGATAGATAGATAGATAAGTGGATAGATAGGTAGGTAGGTAGATAAATAGATAGGTAGATAGCTAGGTAGATAGATCGGTGGGTAGATAGATAAATAGGTGGATAGATAGATAGGTAGATAGATCAGCAGATAGGTAGGTAGGTAGATAGATAGGTAGATAGATAGGTAGGTAGATAGATAGATAGATAGATAGATAGATAGATAGATAGATAGATAGATAGATAGATAGATAGATTGATAGATAGGAAGGTAGATAGATAGATAGATAGATAGATAGATAGATAGATAGATAGATAGATAGATAGATAGATAGATAGATAGATAGATAGATAGTTAGATAAGTAGGAAGATAGATAGATAACTAGATAGATAAATGGGTAGATAGATAGGTAGATAGGTAGGTAGATCGATCGGTGGGTAGATAGATAAATAGGTGGATAGATAGATAGGTAGATAGATCGGCAGATAGGTAGGTAGGTAGATAGATAGGTCGATAGATAGGTAGGTAGATAGATAGATAGATAGATAGATAGATAGATAGATAGATAGATAGATAGATAGTTAGATAAGTAGGAAGATAGATAGATAACTAGATAGATAAATGGGTAGATAGATAGGTAGATAGGTAGGTAGATCGATCGGAAGAGAGATAGATAGGTAAATAGATATACAGACACTGTTGTGGTTTATTCACTGACAGTGTTGTCTTTCTCCACAGTGACAGCAGAGGGCGGTGTTGGACCGTGATAAGGATCAGATTATTGATGATGTTTCAATAGGGACTTTGAAACTTGTCTATGAACCGCTCCTGATAATTAAATAACTACATCCCTGTTACAGACTGGTGAACTGAACACAAGGTACCGCAGATGCTGGATGGTTTCGGTTCTGGGTGCTCTGTCACTATATTGGTGCTCGTTGCATTTCTGGGTTATAAATAAATAAGGATGGAAATGTTAATCAGATCAGACAGCCTCTGTGGAGGGAGAAAAAATATTAGCATATCAGGTCGTAGATCTTTCAGCAGAACTGGAAGGATTTACAGATCTATTAACTTTTAAGCAGCACAAAGTCAGAGAGACGGGGAATGGGAGAAATGCAAAATAGATTGAATAACAAAACTGAGGCTGGTGCAAGACAAAGGGGAAGTTAATGGGTCAAGTAAAGAACAAAAGATGGGTCTAGAAGAGGCAGAACTGGCAGAAACACAATCATTACCAACAAGCCTCTGTCCAAATAAACCGGAGCAGTGGTTATGATCAGAAATTGTTAAACTAGCTGTTGAGTTCAGAAAGCTGTAAAGTGCCCAATTGAAAGATGAGGTGCTGTTCTTCGAGTTTCTGTTGAGCTTCATTGGAGCAGAGAAGGAGGTCGAGGACAGAGAGGTCAGGGTGGGAGTTTACAGAGTATCTGCACCCCGTGCAGATACTATAATAACAGACCCACTCAGTGACTCTCCCTGTGGAGATATTATAATAACAGACCCACTCAGTGAATCTCCCAGTGGAGTCGGTCTGTTATTAGTGTATCTCCAAAGGGAGAGTCACTGAGTGCGTCTGTTGTTATAGTATCTCCACAAGGAGAGTCACTGAGTGGGTATGTTATTATAGTATTTCCACAGTGAGAGTCACTTTGTGGGTCTGTTATTATTGCATCTCCACAGGGAGAGTGAATGATTGTGTCTGTTATTATTGCATCTCCACAGGGAGAGTCACTGTGTCTCTCTGTAATTATAGTATCTCAACTGGGACATTCATTGAGTGGGTCTGTTCTTATACTATCACCACAGGCAGTGTCAGTGAGTGGATCTGAAATTACAGTGTCTCCACAGTGAGAGTCACTGAGTGGGTCTGTTATTATAATATCTCCACAAGGAGGGTCACTGAGTTGGTCTGTTATTATAGTATCTCCTGAGGGAGAGTCTCTGAGTGCGGCTGTTATTATAGTATCTCCGCAGGGATGGTGAATGATTATGTCTGTTATTATAGTATCTCAAGTGGGAGAGTCAGTAAGTGTCTCTGTTGTTGTAGTATCTCCACAGGGAGAGTCACTGTGTGAATCTGTTTCTTTAGCATCTGCACAGGGGGAGCCACTGAGTGGGTCTGTTTTTGTATTATCTACACAGGGAGAGTCACTGAGTCTCTCTGGTATTATAGTATCTCCACAGGGAGACTGAATTATTGTGTCTGTTATTATAGAATCTCCGCAGGGAGAGTCACTGAGTTGGTCTGTTATTATAGTATCTCCACAGGGAGTGTTTCTGAGTGGATCTGTTATTATAGTATCTCCACAGGGAGAGTGTATGATTGTGTCTCTTATTATAGTACCTCCTCGCGGAGAGTCATTGAGTGGGTCTGTTATTATAGTATCTCCACAGGGAGAGAAACTGAGTGTGTCTGTTATTATAGTATCTCCACAGGGAGAGTCACTGAGTGGGTCTGTTATTATAGTATCTCCACAGGGAGAGTGTATGATGGTGTCTCTTATTATAGTACCTCCTCACGGAGAGTCATTGAGTGGGTCTGTTATTATAGTATCTCCACAGGGAGAGAAACTGAGTGTGTCTGTTATTATAGTATCTCCACAGGGAGAGAAACTGAGTGTGTCTGTTATTATGGTATCTCCAGTGGGAGTGTCACTGAGTGTCTCTGGTATTACAGTATCTCCACAGGGAGAGTTAATGATTATGTCTGTTATTGCAGTCTCTGCACAGGGAGAGTCACTGAGTCGGTCAGTTATTATAGTATCTCCACAGGGAGAGTCACTGATTGGGTCTGTTATTATAGTATCTCCACAGGGAGAATCACTGAGTCGGTCTGTTATTATAGTATCTCCACAGAGAGAGTCACTGAGTGGGTCTGTTATTATAGTATCTCCACAGGGAGAGTCACTGAGTGGGTCTGTTATTATTGCATCTCCACGAGGGGAGTCACTGTGTCGGTCTGCAATTATAGTATCTCAATTGGGACAATCATTGAGTGGGTCTGTTGCTGTCGCATGTCCACAGGGAGAGTCACTGAGTGGGTCTGTTATTACACTATCTCCACAGGGAGAGTCACTGAGTGGGTCTGTTATTATAGTATATCCACAAGGAGAGTCACTGAGTTGCACTGTTATTATAGTATCTCCACAAGGAGTGTCACTGAGTTGGTCTGTTATTATCGTATCTCCACAGGGAGAGTTACTGAGTGGGTCTGTAAATATCGTATCTCAACTGGGACAATCATTGAGTGGGTCTGTTCTTAAACTATCACCACAAGGAGAGTCAGTGAGTAGATCTGAAATTGCAGTATCTCCACAGGGAGATTCACTGAGTGCGTCTGTAATCATAGTATCTCGACAGGGAGAGTCACCGAGTGAGTCTGTTATTATAGTATCGTTAGAGAGAGAGTCTGTGAGTGTGTCTGTTATTATAGTATCTCCACTGGGAGAGCTACTGAGTGGGTCTGTTATCATAGCATCTCCACAAAGGAGAGTGACTGAGTGGGTCTGTTATTATAGTATCTCCGCAGGGAGTGTCTCTGTGTGGTTCTCTTATTATTGTATCTCCACCGTGTGATATCTCTCTCTCTTTCTCGCTCTCCCTTTCTGTGCCTCTCCTTCTCTCTTTCTGTCTCTGTCTCTCTTTGACCCTTTCCTTGTCACTGTCTCTCCCTCTCTCTGTCACTCTTATTCTGTCTGAATACTTTACTCTGTTTTTCTCTCACATCATCTCTCCCTCCCACGCTGTCTCCTTCTCTCCGTCCCTATCTGTCATTCTCTCTCCCTCTCTCTCTTTCTTTCTCTCTCTTCCTCTCTCTCTCTGTCTCCCTCTCTCTCTCTATGTCTCTGCCTCTCTGTCTCCCTCTGTCTGTCTCTCTCTCTCTCTGCTTCTCCTTCTCTCACTTTGCCACTGCCTGCCCCTCTCTCTGTTTCACCTTCTCTGTCTCTGTCTCTCTCACATGCTCTCTCTCCCTCTGCCTCTCTCTCTCTGTCTCTCCCCTTCTCTCTTTCTCTGCCTCTGTATCAGAGTTGTTGCAGTGCTTAAGGAGGCCATTCGGGCCATCTTGTCTGCACTGGATTTCCGAGAGTGCAATTCTCTCAGTTCCATTACCCTGCCTTCTCTTCATAACCCTGCACATTCTTCCTTTTCATATCACTGTCTAATTCCCTTTTGAATGCTTCAATTGAACCTGCCTCCACCACGTTCTCAGGCAGCGCATTCCAGACATTAACCACACACTGCATGAAAAAGATTTTCCCCATGTCACTTTTGCTTCTCTGACCAAATATTTTCTGTCTGTGTCATCTCGTTCTCGATCCTTTCACAAGTGGGAACAGTTTCTCCCTATCTGCTCTGTCCAGATCCCTCATGATGTTGAATACTTCTATCAAATCACCTCTCAGCCTTCTCTTCTCCAAGGAAAACAGTCCTAACTTCTCCAATCTATCTTCATAACTGAAATTCCTCATCCCTGGAACCATTCTCGTGAATCTCTTCTGTACTCTGTCCAATGCCCTCACATCTTTCCTAAAGTGTGGCTCTCAGAAATGGACGCAATACTCGTGCTGAGGATGAACTAGTGTCTAATACAAGTTCTACATAACCTCCTTGCTCTTGTACTCTGTGCCCCTATTAATAAATCCCAGGATACTGTATGCTTTATTAACCACTCTCTCAACCTGACTGCCACTTTCAATGACTTCTGTACATTTACACCCAGGTCCCTCTGCTCCTGCTCCCACTTTGGAATTGTTCCCTTTATTCTATATTGTCACTCCATGTTCTTCCTACCAAAATGAATCACTTCACATTTCTATGCATTGAACGTTATCTGCCACCTGCCTGCCCATTCCACCAACTTGTCTATGTCTTTTTGAAATTCGTCACTATCGTCCTCACAGTTCACAATGCTTCCAAGTTTCGTATCATCTGCAAACTTTGAAATTGTGCCCTGTACACCGAGGTCTCGGTCATTAATATACATATGAAGAAACTCAAGGGTCCCAACCCTGACCCCTGGGGAACTCCACTACAAAACTTCATTCAGCCTGAAAAACATCCATTAATCACAACTCTTTGTTTCCTGCCACTCAGCCAATTCCGTATCCATGTTGCTACCGTAGTATTTATTCTATGAGCTACAAGTTTGCTCACACGTCTGTTGTGTGGCACTGTATCAAACGCCTTTTGAAAATCCATGTTCACCACATCAACAACATTGCCCTCATCAACCCTCTCAGTTACCTCCTCAAAAAACTCCAGCCAGTTTGTTAAACATGATTTTCCCTTATGAAATCCATACTGCCTTTCCTGAATTAACTCACATTTATCCATGTGACTATTGATGGTGATCCGAATTATTTTTTCTGGATATTTTCTACCACCAAAGTTAAAATAACTGACCTAAAGTTGCTCTGGTAGTCTGCCCACTCTCTATCTCTGTCTCTCTCTATTTTTCTATCTTTACTCTCTTACTCCCTCTCTCTCTCTCTTTGCCCTGTCTCTCTCTCTCTCGGTCTCCCCGTCTCTCTCTGTCTCTCTCTCTGTCTCTCTGTCTGTCTCTCCCTCTGTCCCTCCCTCTGTACCTCCCTCTGTCTCTCCCGCTCTGCCTCGCTCTCTCTTGGTCTCTCCTGCTTTCACTCTCCCTCTCTCTGCCAATCCCTATCTCTCCCATCTTTCTCTTTGTCTCGGTCTCTCCCTCTACCCTGTCTCCCCCAATCTCTGTCTCTCCCAATCGTTCTCTCTGTCTCTGTCTCTCCGTCTGCATCTGTCCCTCTGTCTGTCTTTCCCTCTCCCTCTGTCCCTCCCTCTCTCCCTCTACCGCTCTATCCCTCTCTCTGCCACTCCCTCTCTGTCTGAATTTCCCTCCCCTCTGTCTCCCTTGTCTCTATCTCCCCTGTTTCTGTCTCTCCCACCTTCTCTGTCTCCCCTCTCTGTCTGTCCCTCCGTCTGTCTTTCCCTCTCCCTCTGCCCCTCCCCCTCTCCCTCCCTCTCTCTCTGTGCCGCTCCCTTTCGGTCTTTCTTTATCTCCCTCGCTGTCTCTGTCTTCCCTGTCTCGATTTCCACTGCTTCTGTCTCTCCCTCCTTCTCTGTCTCTGTTTCTCTTTCTCGCTCTGTCTCTGTCTCCCCCCTGTCTCTCGGTCTGTTTCTTCCCTCTCTCTCTGTCTCTCCCTCTCTCTCTGTCTCTCCCTTCCCCCTATTTCTCTGCCTCTCTCTCGCTCTCTCTCTCTTTTCATCTCTCCCTTCCTCTCTCTGTCCCAGGACAGCAATGCTTTCAGACATGTCTTTGTTAATTTAGAACCAGTAACTCTTTCCTTTAGAATCACAGAAATTTTAAGGCACAGAAAGAGGCCACTTGTCTCATCGTATCTGTGCCAGACAAATAACGATCTTCCTACTCTAATCCCACCTGCCACCCTTTGTTCCGTAGCCCTGTAGATTCAGGCACTTGAGGTGCATATCCAGACTCCTTTTGAATGACTTGAGGTTTTCCGCCTCAACTCCCCTTTCAGGCCATCTGTTCCAGACCCTCACCACCCTCTGAGTGAAAAATATTTTCCTCATCTCCCTTCTAATCTTTCTACCAATCACTTTAAGTCTATGCCCCTTCATCGCTGAGCTCTCTACTAAGGTGAATCGACCCTTCACTTCCACTCTATCCAAGCCCTTCACATTTCAGTCAGATCTCCCGTCAGCCTTCTCTGTGCCAAGGAGAACAGCCACAGCCGATCCAATCTTCCCTCATAGCTGCATTTTCCAGTTCTGGCAACATCCTCGTAAATCTCCTCTGTACCCTCTCCAGTGCAATTGCATCCTTTCTGTAACGATGTGACCAGAACTGCACACAGTACTCGAGTTGTGGTCTAACCAATGGGTTATGCAGTTTCAGCATAACCTCCAAGCTCTTCTATTCTATACCTGCCTTGTTGGGAAGGTCACTGCAGTGTGAAAATATCAAACACTGATCCAACACTCACGCGTAAAACATTCACACTAAACTCCCAACACAGGACTGGGCAGATAATGAGGATTGTTACTGACTGTTACATCTTGTCTCATCCTCTATTTGTCTCTGCCTCTCATGTCTGTCTCTCTCCATCTCTTTCTCTCTCTCCCTCGATCTCCTTCTCCCTCTTTCCCCGCCGCAGTCCATGACTGTGCCTGTGCCTCTCTCACACCATCTCTCCCTCTCTCTCTCCTTGGACAGAAATGGTTTCGTCCATTTATTGGTTAATTTTGAACCTGCAATTCTTGCCCTTGCTGGGGACGTCCCTGCAGTTTGAAAATATGTGGGTGGCACAGTGGCGCAGTGGTTAGCACCGCAGCCTCACATCTCCAGCGACCCGGGTTCAATTCTGCCTGTGTGGAGTTTGCAAGTTTTCCCTGTGTCTGCGTGGGTTTCCTCTGGGTGCTCCGGTTTCCCCCGACATGCCAAAGACTTGCAGGTTGATAGGTAAATTGGCCATTATAAATTGTCCCTAGTATACGTAGGTGGTCGGGAAATATAGGGACAGGTGGGGATGTGGTAGGAATATGGAATTAGTGTAGGATTAGTATATAAATGGTGGTTGATGGTCGGCACAGACTCGGTGGGCCGAAGGGCCTGTTTCAGAGCTGTATCTCTAAACTAAACATTTATTGGTTAATTTTGAACCTGCAATTCTTGGCCTTGCTGGGAACGTCACTGCAGTTTGAAAATATCAAACACTGATCAACACACGCTCCCTAAACTCTCACACTAAACCCCCAATACAGGACTGGGCAGATAATGGGGATTTTTACTGAGGTTCTGTCAAGGTCCCCTCACACCCTGTCTCCCTTTTCCCCTACTTCTAAAGTTTGTCCATTTTTGATAATATATTGTCCACAATAATAACTGTCCCTGCAGTTTGAAAATATGAAACACTGATCCAACAGTTCCCTCCAAAACACTCACACTAAACCCCAAATGTTTCCTTTCAAATTTAGTTTTTGCACACAGCCAGTTTTAGTTTTTAATTTTCTCTTTTTTCAAACATTATTAGATCTAAAGTTTCTCATTTAATCCCGCCCTGTCACACTCTCTCTGTCTCTCTCTCCCTCTGTCTCTGTCCCATTCTGTCTGTGTCTCTCTCCCTCCATCTCTGTTTCCCTCTCTCCATGGACAGCAATGCTTCGAGCCATTCCGTTGTTAATTTTGAATCTGTAACTCTTGCGCTTGTTGGGAATGTCACTTCAGTTTGAGCAAAAACTCAGCCCTAAAGCACTCACACTAAATCCCCAATACCAGACGGGTCAGACAATTGACATTGTTTCTGGGGTTCTGTCAAGGTCTAATTTTACTAACTCTACTGTCCCTCAGTCTTTCACTTCGTTTTTCTCTCCAATACTCCATTTGTTTACATTTCCCTCTCTCCTTTGTCCTGACTCGCCCTCCACTTTATACGTAGAGCGATAGCTCCCTCCACTTTATACGTAGAGAGGGAGCTCACTGCACTGTATACATAGAGAGGGAGCTCGCTCTACTGCATACGTACAGAGGGTGCTCACTCCAGTTTATACGTAGAGAGGGAGCTGCCTCCACTTTATACATAGAGAGGGAGCTGCCTCCACTTTATACGTAGAGGGGGAGCTCCCACTATTTTATTCATAGAGGGGGAGCTCGCTCCAATTTATACATAGAGAGGGTGCTCCCTAAACTATATACATAGAGAGGGAGTTCCCTCCTCTTTATACATAGAGAGGAAGCTCCCTCCATTTAAGACATAGAGAATGAGCTCCCTCCACTTTATACATAGAGAGGGAGCTCCCTGCACTTGAAACAAAGAGAGGGAGCTTCCTCCACTGTATACATACAGAGGGAGCTCTCTCCACTTTATGCAGAGAGAGGGAGCTCCCTCTATTTTATACAGCTGCCAAGGTGAGTTTTGAACCCTGTCCCCAGCACATCAGGTTGGGCCTCTGGATTACTTGAGCAGTGATATTATCAATATGCGACTGCCTCCCTAATGGCTGTGTACAGTGTCTGACCCCCAATATCACCCACAGTAGTTTCTGGGCTGTAACCCTGAACACTGTCCTGAATCAGATCCACAAAGTTCACATTTTAACTGGGGAAAAGACAGGAACAGAGTGAAACGTAATTGCTTTTGTCCCTGGATTCAGTGTCCACTGCAGACAGATCAGTTACATTTACAACAGAAATGCCAGGAGTGAATAAGGTCAATACAATAATATGGCAAATATAAATGACGCCTCTCATAATTGTAGCATCCGTGCAGTATGAGGACGGTTTTCAGGTTCATTCCCGAGAGAGGCCTTACAAAGAAAATGTCATTGACATTGAAATGATTGTGTTTTATCCACCACATTATTTACATCAGCATCAAAGCTGCTGATGTAATGTGTTTGTTGAGGTGAGTATAACTAATAGCAATGATTAGGAGTATCACCGTGTCAGTGGAGACTTATCCCCTGTATAAATTAGGACCCAATGGATTGGATCAGCTCAGAGTGCCTGGTGGAGCTGTGGATTCCAGGCTAATAGAAGCCTCTGCTTCTCACAGGAATGGGATATCCAGTAATGTATCAGTTCATATTCATTTACTATCCAGTACTTGCAGCAATTGGAGTTCCTGGTAAGCAGAATCTCAGCTGTTAATGGTGTAAATCGATGTTAACTGTGCTGCTGTACTCGGTATTATTTCTCACTGTGTGTGTTACACAGCCACCTATTCTTTTCCAGCAATTTACTGATGGAATCTCCTCATTGTCTATTCTTTCAGTGCTGCAGGAGATGTGTCATGTCTTTTATTGTATTGGTTTCAGTAACCGTGGCATTCTTACTGGATTATTCTGTGTATTGACTGCATTCAAATCATGTTCTCTGTTACGATTAATAATCAGACCATTCGGAGTTTTTAACATTTTCATGATGTGGATCTAACCGGTCCTGGAATATTTTTATGATATCTTTTTAGTGATTGATAATGAGACATCTCACAGTCTCAGTGTTACAAGGGAACAGAACAATATCCTCCCTCCCCAATAACATGGCTCAGTTTAACTGGGATTTCAATGTATTTATTGATTATCACTGTTATCAAACATTATTTCACTCTGTGTGTGTCTGACACTGCTTCAGAAGTCTGGCTACTGAACTGAGTTTGCTGCTGACACTTTCACTTCCCCTTCTCTGCTTCACTGTGGACCCTTCACTGTCACTGGACTACATTGTAAAATAGAAAGTATTGATATGATGTTTTATTGGTTTTCACTCGATCAGTTGGAATCAAGAGTCTTTCTGTAGATTATCAGCTGCAGCGCTGATGTTGGTGTTTTATTAATTAAACAATCCCACATTCTAACAGATTACTTTATAATTCCAGGAGAAGTAATTTCAATGACTGTGAGGTTTGTCTGGAAGTAGCTTTCGATCCTGTTTATTCCATATGTTGTAGATGATGTGAAGAGTGCAGGTGAACAGGTGGAGACTTGAATGTTCTGTAGATGCATTAAATTATTCACAGAGGTTTCACCGTTGAACAAACTTACTCTGAGAATAGAATAATTGAACCTGGGGCTGGTGAACAGAACACAGACGCAGAATGTTAGAAATAAATCCTATGTGAAAAGCATCATTAAGTAACAATTTACAGGGTGTGAGAGATAGGGAAGGAGAAAAGGAGCAGGGGGAACGAAACCGATGGAAAGAGATAAGCAGAAGTAAGAGAAAGAAGCAGCAGTGTAAATAATTCGCTATCATAAGGTGCTGGAATGTCCAGAACAATTAGTGAGAGAAACTGTGAGTTGAAGTTGTCTGCTGTCAGATTGTGTTCATTTTCCTGTTGGATTTGATCATCTGTGATGATTTCTGTCAGGTCCTCATTTTGTTTTGTAGAAAGTTCCTATTCCTTACTTAGTGACTGAATAAACAGAATAGAATCAGTTCTACACTGATAGAACATAGAACATAGAACATTACAGCGCAGTACAGGCCCTTCGGCCCTCGATGTTGCGCAGACCTGTGAAACCATCTGACCTACACTATTCCATTTTCATCCATATGTCTATCCAATGACCACTTAAATGCCCTTAAAGTGGGCGAGTCTACTACTGTTGCAGGCAGGGCGCTCCACGCCCCTACTACTCTCTGAGTAAAGAAACTACCTCTGACATCTGTCCTATATCTATCACCCCTCAACTTGAAGCTATGTCCCCTCGTGTTTGCCATCACCATCCGAGGAAAAAGACTCTCACTATCCACCCTATCCAACCCTCTGATTATCTTAAATGTCTCTATTAAGTCACCTCTCCTCCTCCTTCTCTCAAACGAAAACAACCTCAAGTCCCTCAGCCTTTCCTCGTAAGACCTTCCCTCCATACCAGGCAACATCCTAGTAAATCTCCTCTGCACCCTTTCCATAGCTTCCACATCCTTCCTATAATGCGGTGACCAGAACTGCACGCAATACTCCTGGTGCGGTCTCATCAGAGTTTTGTACAGCTGCAGCATGACCTCGTGCCTCCGAAACTCGATCCCCCTACTAATAAAAGCTAACACAGCATATGCCTTCTTAACAGCCCTATTAACCTGGGTAGCAACCTTCAGGGATTTATGCACCTGGACACCAAGATCTCTCTGTTCATCTACACTACCAAGAATCTTCCCATTAGCCCAGTACTCTGCATTCCTGTTACTCCTTTCAAAGTAAATCACCTCGCACTTTTCCGCATTAAACTCCATTTGCCATCTCTCAGCCCAGCTCTGCAGCCTATCTATGTCCCTCTGTACCCTACAACATCCTTCGGCACTATCCACAACTCCACCGACCTTAGTGTCATCCGCAAATTTACTAACCCACCCTTCTACACACTCTTCCAGGTCATTTCCAGATTGTGTTCATTTTCCTGTTGGACTTGTTCCTCTGTGTTGATTTCTGTCAGGGCCTCATTTTGTTTTGTGGAAAGTTCCTGTTCCTTACTTAGTGACTGCATGATCTGAATAGAATCAGTTTTACACTGATGGAAATTTTTTATTTAAATACTGCACTTTAAAATCTCTGTGACTACTGAATTCAATAAAGAGCGAGGCTGATATCAGAAATATATTTAAATTTATATTTAATTGCCTCTACAAACTAAATATATTGACGATATTGTACAAACTGTGCTCCAACACCAATTACCACAGGGATTATTGTTTCAATGTATGAATTGAGTTGTATTGCTGGGATCTATATATTAGATTTCCTCTAACACTCTGCTGCAGTCTCTCTCTGTGAATCTCAGCCTCTCCTCTCACTGTATTGAATCTTCAGTCTCCTCATCATCCATTGCTTCAGTTTATCCACATTCCCAAACCATTTGCTCCAGTCTCCCCTCCAGCTCCAACATGTCCTTTTCCTTCTCTCCCTCCCAATTACCCTCACTGGCTCCACCTCCTGCTGCCTCGTCCAACCTGATAGGAATACAGTAACATATGAGTAGGAGGAGGCCATTCAGCCCTTCGGGCCTGCTCCACCATTCTAGATCATGGCTGATACTCAAACTCAGCGCTGCAGTTTTCAGCCTTTTCCCATTTGATAACAGTCCCTAAACCCAGAGCAACAAACCATCCCGCTCTCCACAAACCTTCCTAACCAACAGTCTGGAGACACATTCTCAATTAACACATTGGATTCCATCTCTGTAAAACCCCTTCTCATTTCCCCACTGACACTGCATCCTCACGCAGTACTTCCAGTATATCCAGTGCTGACTTTATTCACTTTCTATATCAATTTCCCAATTCATTATTAATAATTGTGTTTTCAAACATTTCACTTCGACAAAGCACTGCCCAGTTCAATGAATCAGTTTTCACTGCTCGATGCAGCAACAAAGCTGGAAATTTCAGCCCAGATCCTGTCAAACTGCTGCTTTGTCTCCAGGTCTGATCAGTAATTTCTCTGCTTCCTTTTCTCTCTCTCTTCCAGTTAACTTGGTGGCGATTGTGATCCTGTCCCGAGGAAAGTGCGGTCTCTCCAAATGTATCACTGTCTACCTGGTGGGAATGGCAGTGTCTGATCTCCTGGTCGTTATCACTAATCCCATATTGAGATGGATTGGATCAATTTATTTTCCATATTCATTCCTGAACATTACTCCTGTCTGTTCTCTCCTTGCTGTTTTGATTTCTGCATCCACAGTTGTTTCTGTCTGGCTCACAGTCACTTTCACCTTTGATCGATTTGTGGCCATTTGTTGTGAGAAGCTGAAAACAAAATATTGCAGCGAGAAAACGGCGGCTGTGGTTGTTGGAACAGTGAGTGTGCTGGGCTGTTTAGAGTCTCTCCCCTGGTACTTTACACAGGAACAATATTACATTATTAATAATGTTCCCATGGGTTGTGTTTATAAACTGAGTTTCTTTACTTCCCCCATATTGGGGGCATTTGAATTGTTTAATTACATTTTAACCCCTTGTGTCCCGGTCTTTCTGATGTTGCTGCTCAATGTTCTGACTGTCAGACGGATTTTATTCTCCAGTAAAGTCCGCAGGGGATTCCGGCGCCACAGCAATGCAGAGAATCACAAGGACGCAGAGATGGAGAATCGCAGGAAATCAGTTATTTTACTCTTCAGTATATCCGGCAGTTTTATCCTGTTATGGGTGACCCGTGTTGTGTTTATCATTTATTGTCGAATTGCAGATATTCTATATTATTCCTCCCTCACTGACCCTCTCTTTATCACAGAACAAACATCAAAGATGCTGCAGATTCTCAGTTCCTGCACCAACACATGTATTTACATTGTGACCCAGACTAAATTCAGACAGGAGCTGAAGAAGGGGGTGAAATACCCTCTCAATCTCATTGTTAAATTAGTGAAATCATAGAAAGAGCTGAAGGGTTTCAAACACTGTAACTAAATCCCATTCCCCCTCCCCCCCCCCCAGACCCCCAGCTCCACCTCCCACCCTCCACCCACCTTTGTGATTATTTGACCGGCGCCATCTTTAGTCCTGGCAGCTGCCTGCACGTGGCAGACCATGACGTTTAATTGGAACAGTGTACATTTGCGCATGTGCTAGTACAGCGCCACCTAGTGGTTGCCTTGTCAACAACCGCCGCCAGTGGACAAAGCTGCAAATGGCAGTGATTGTGAGGTGGGGAGAGGGGCAGTAACTGCAGTGAGGCAGGGACACCAGCAGATGGAGATGGTGAGAGGGGGCAGCAACTGCAGTGAGAGAGGGACACCAGCAGATGGAGATGGTGAGAGGGAGACTGTAACTGCAGTGAGAGAGGGGCACCAGGAGATGGAGATGCTGAGCCGTTGCTGATCGAGATTCTGTGTTGCTGAATGTTTGAAAGTTTTTACAAGTTTGCGGAATTTTCTTTCTGTAAACTTGAGATGCTCAATAAAATAATTTCAATACAGTTTGTGTAAAGTGGCTATTTTACTACGATGTAAACACTTGTAACATTAAACTCGTTACTGTTTGGAAAATTATTTTAAATGATTAAAGGTAATGGATAAATAAATTAACAGCATCAAATTAAACTCAATCATTTTCAAATAAAAACTCTCTATATAAGTGGTGTTCAATTCTTCATCACTATGGTTATGGCATCTCTGTCTCGCTCTCACTTCTCTCTGCTGGTATCTTCTCTACTATAATTCAGAGAAATTGAAGTTTTGATCCGATTGTATTTTGAAAGTTAATATTGAATCTGCTTTCAGAAACCTGTCAGACAGTGAATTCCAGACCAGAGCAACTCCCTGCCTATTTGTTTCTCCCCTCTGCTAGTGAAAACAGTCTCTCCTCATATCTCCAAACTGAGGGAAAGATTTTGAATACAATATAATTAATTTCTCCAGGACAGCAGCTGCAGAGGAATTTGGACAAACAATGAACAAAAATCCCTCTGAATCCCCCAGGAGAACAGAGGAAAGAAACAGTCAGGAAGCAAATGGAAACAAGTGACACTTTATTGCAGCAGTAAAAACTCTTTGTCAGAATGTAGAGGTCTTTATCGCTGAACTTTATATAAACTGGAGGTGAAAAGTGGAAGATCTTAAATATCATTTAAGATAAATGTCCATTTCCCAGCTTTGTGAACCCTTGTAACATTAAACTGGCGAATGTTCAGGAGGTTTTTTCGATTGATTACAGGCTAATGCATAAATACAGCAGCAGCAAATAAACTACAAAGAATCATTGACAAATATAACAGTAAATTTGGGTACGAATTGTTGTGTGAAATGTCACTGGTTATAAAAGTTCTCTTGGCTGCCGCATTAACCTGGCTCCAGTTTCACTCTTTGTCATACAGTGAAATTGAAAAACCGAATAAAAACTGCCTGTTTATACTGCAGTCAAACCGGCCTCTCCAGCAATAACACTTTGTCACAATTTCAAGGTAATTGCAGTGAGTCATTTTCTGAACTTTCTGTTAACTGGATGTGAATAGTGAAAGACATTTAATACAATCAGTGTTAAATGGCCATTATCCAAACCGGCCCCTCCAGGTTTTAAATGACAGCAGCTTTTCTGCTCTGTTCATGAGGTTTTTGGGGGAGGGAGAGAGAGACAAACAGACAGACAGGTTTCTGTCTGGAATGGTCCATTTGGGATATGGCTGGAATATCCCTCTCTCTACCATTCCCTGTTTGCACAGAAACTCACCTTGGACTGTCTCATACCTGGGAGGGAGTGTCCAGATGGAGGAAGCTTGTAGCTGGTTGGATAAGCTGTATTTTGGGTGGACTGGCTGTTTTGAGTGACAGGTTCTGGGATATATTAGGACAACATCAGCCTCCATTCTTTCTTTCCATGCGGCTGGTTTCTGAAGGTGAGTTTCTGTGTTTCAGTCTCTGTGTCTCTGTGCCCAGGTGAATTGCAAGCTGATTACAGTGTATGTGTGTGTGTGAATGTCCAGTCTGATTCCCCTGCTCTCTCTGTCCCAGTCCTGACGCTTATCTCCAAATCCCACCCCAATGCCCCTCTCCAGGATCTTTTCCCCATGGATGAGTTGATGGAGAGATGGTGTTAGAGTCCAACGATGGAACGCAGACGGTGTGGGATGGTGTGTATCACATCTTTATTGTCTCTCTCTCCCTTTCTCCCTCCTTCTGACTCAGTTTCTTTCACTCAGTCTCTCTCACTGAATCTCCCTCTCACTGAATCTCCCTCTCACTGAATTCTCTCTCTCACTCAGTCTCCCTCAGTCAATCTCCCTCTCACTGATTTCTCTCTCTCACTGAATTCTCTCTCTCACTGAATTCTCTCTGTCACTCAATCTCTCTCTCACTGAATCTCTCTCTCACTGAATCTCCCTCTCACTCAATCTCTCTCTCACTCAATCTCTCTCTCACTCAATCTCTCTCACTCAATCTCTCGCTCTCTCAATCTCTCTCTCACTCAATCTCTCTCTCACTCAATATCTCTCTCACTGAATCTCTCTCTCTGAATCTCACTGAATTCTGTCTCTCACTGAATTCTGTCTCTCACTGAATTCTCTCTCACTGAAATCTCTCTCTCTCACACTGAAATCTCTGTCTCGCACTGAAATCTCTCTCTCGCACTGAAATCTCTCTCTCTCTCGCACTGGAATCTCTCTCTCTCTCGCACTGAAGTCTCTCTCTCTCTCGCACTCAATCTCTCCCTCTCTCTCTCTCGCACTCAATGTCTCTCTCTCTCTCGCACTCAATCACTCTCTCTCTCGCACTAAATCTCTCTCTCATTCTCTCTATTTCTCAATCTCTCCCTCACTTTGTATTTCTGACTCTGTTACTCTCTCTCTCTCTCTGTTCCTCAATCTCTGCTCTCTGTATTTCTCCCTCTCTGTGTTCCTCCATCTCTCTCTCTCTCCCTCACTTTGTGTTTCTCTCTCTCTCTGAGTGATTGTGCGTCTTTCTGTCTCAATGGCTTTCTCTGTCATCTCTTTCAATCTCTCTGTGATTCTCTGTGTCTTTCTCATTGGCTTTCTGTCTGTCTCTTTGGTGCCTGCAATTTCTTTGAGTCTTTGTTCTTTCCCTCCACTTTTTCCCCTCCTCTTTTTCTCTCTCTTTCTGTCCTTTTTCTTATTCTGACTTTCCTTCAATTCTCTATTTCTGACTTTTTCTGTCTTTTCTCTATTTCTGTCTCTCTGTCTTTTCTCTATTTCTCTGAGTTTCTCTCTCTTTTCTGTTTCTGTCTCTTTCTTTCTTTTCTATCTTCTCTCTTTCTATTTCTATCTTCTCTCTTTCTCTTTCTATCTTTTCTCTCTTTCTTTTACTCTCACCTTGTCTCTCTCTTTCTTGTCTACTTCTATCTTTTCTCTGTCTCTTTCTATCTTTTCTCTCCTTCTTTTTCTCTCTCTTTCTTTGTATCTTTCTGTCTTCTCTATTTCTCTTTCTATCATTTCTCTCTCTCTTTCTGACTTTTTCTGTCTTTTTCTGACCCTATCCACCCCATCAATTTATCCACCCCTCAATTTATCCACCCCCTGCAATTTTTGTGCACCAAGCAAATCTTTTTCCCTGCAATATTTCCCCCCCCAGAAAACATCTCCCCCTTGCACAGACCCCCCCCAATCTAAATAATCCTCGTCTGCAGACCCCGATCTGATATCTCCTGTTAACTGACCCCCATCTAATACCCTCATTATCAACAGAACCCATCTAATTATCCCCTTCCCTATGTTACAAGACAACCCATCGAAATACCCCCGGCAACAGACTCCCATCTAAATATCCCCCCGCGAACAGACCCCCATCAAAATACCACCCCCCCCCCCAGACAGACTCCCATCGAAATACCCCCCGGGAACAGACTCCCATCTAAGTACCCCCCAGGAACAGACTCCCATCTAAATACACCCCGAGAACAAGCTCCCATTTCAATACCTCCCACCCGTGAACATACTCCCATCTAAATACCCCCCAGTAACTTGCTTCCATCTGAATAAACCCCCCCTCAGGACCAGACCCCCATCTAAATACCCCCCCAGGAACAAACTCCCATCTAACCCCCACCAGGAACAAACCCCTATCTGAATACACCCCGGGAAAAATTTCCCATCTGAATAGCCCCCGGAACAAACACCCATCTAAATACCTCCCGGGAACAAACTCCCATCTCTATACCCGTCCGCAACAGACCCCCATCTAAATACTGCCCCCTTCTGTGAACAGACCCCCATCTAAATACCCCCAGGAGCAGACTCCCATCCAAATACCCCCCATTAACTGACCGTAATCTAATTCTGCCCCCTACCCTCCACTGTGAACACTTCCCCTTTCTGAATACCCTCCCTGTCGTGTAAAAGCAACCCCTTTATTTAATCCCACACTGTATCATCTCCCCCGTGAACAGCCCACTCCCCGCACCCCCCCCCCCCCCGTGTTATTCCCACCTCCATCACTTACCTCGGTTTGGCTCCGTCTCCCGACAACCCTTCGTTCACTTTAATTCCTGATCTGGATAAGCCAGTGGAATTCCATCAACAGGCTCCCAGAGCACCGGCACCTTTAACTCATGTCAGGCCAAACACTGGGCCGGGCATAGAGCAAGGACCTTCAGAGGCTAACTGGCATTCTGAGCCTTTAATGCACAGGAAGATCCCAGCTCCAGACACATCCCTCTCTGCAGAAAGGTGTTTCACCTGTTCTCCCCATCGGCTTCAGGGAATCAAACAGAGGGAGACACACACAAACACTCACACACTGACTGGCACAGGGACGGGAGGAGGCCATTCAGCCTTTTGAGCCTGACCCACCCATGTTAGATCATGGCTGATCTGTCCCTTCCCCCATTGAGCCACAAGGAGACAGGCAGAGACAGTCAGGGAGCAGATACACAGAGAGTCAAAGAAACACTGGGCTGGACTCGGACTTGGTGCCAATGGTGCAAACCAGGATGGAGGGGAGGAGGGTGGTTGTGAATCGGCTGTCCGTTCAGCTCCTCCCCCCTGTTTTTACATCAATGGGAGCAAAACTGGGCAGAGATGGAAAGCAGGATCCCACTTCACAATCACCCTGTACAACACCAAGGCAGCTAGTTCAAATCCACCCCCAGACAGAGGGAGAGTGACACAGAAAACAGATTCCAGGATTAGGACAGAACAGAAAGAGAGAGAAATAAATGGAAATGGAGCTGGAGTCCGAAACCAGTGAGAGAAACTGAGAACAGAGGGACAGAAATACCGAGAAGGGCAGAGAGAGAGAGAAATGGAGACATACACAGAGATGTAGATATTGAGAAAGATCGCAGACAAAGAGAGATGCAGAGACAGAAAGAAGTGGAGGGGCAGAGATACAAAGTAAGACGCGTTTCCAGATAAGAGAGGGGTGTCCCGGGATGGGGGAAATGCAGAGATAATCTTGCAGGAAAGGAGGAGCAGAGATGGAAAGATTCAGGGATTTGGAAGTGAGTGGGAGAAGAGAGAGAGAGACAGATAAAGATGCAGAGAATCGCAGAAAGAGAGTGACAATGGAAACCTGTGAGACTCTAGCGAGGGGCAGAGAAAGAAAGGATGTTGAGAGATAGAGATAGAGATTTAAAGATGTGAAGAAAAAGAACTAGGAACAAGGAGGAAGGTGCAGGGAACAAGTTGCAGCAAGAGATGGAGAGAGGGAAATCTACGGGATTACATTGACTGTTCTGGAGCAGCGCTTCCCAAACTATTCCCTTCGGGAGCGCCCTCCAGCCCCCTCCCTATTGGGAGAAAAGCCACAGACCCCCGAAAACACAAAATCAAAATACTGCAGATGCTGGCAATTTGAAATAAAAACCGTGCTGGAAATACTGAGCATTTCCAGCACTTTGTTTTTCTATCAGCCCCGAAATCACACACAGTCTTCTTTTTTGTATTTAGAAATGAACTTGACAATGACAAATATATATTTATTATTATTTTCCCTCCCTGGTTAAAGCTCTTGTCTGAGAATTCCACGTGGCCTAAAGATTCTACCTTTGCATCATCACAGCTGCAGCTTCCAAAAAGATTCTCCTTGGGAATAAGAAATAAATTAGATTCAAATAAAGCAAAGCATTTTTGAACAGAAATAAAACACAGCGAGAGCCCAGGGCTCTTTCTCTCACTCACTGACAGAAAACAATCTCCCAGTGACTCCCCATCTTACCAACACATCCCCGACACAGAGCCAGAGACTGGGAAGTGTGGATGTGTTTACACTGTCATTTCCTGCTGTCTCTCCCTCCCTCTCTCTCTCTCTCTCTCTCTCTCTATTTCTCTGTGTGTCTCTCTACATCTGTTTCTGCCTCATTGTAAAAACACACAAACACTGGTGACCCCCATCCTCTCTCCCATAGAAGGATAGAGAGAGAAATCCACATTCCCATCCCTGAAACTCTGCCAGGTGATTCATTTCACTGTCAAATTCAGCCCACAGCCTAAGACACCAGTATTATTCGGGAATGAGAACAAGCCTTTCCAAACCTTCACATTTCAGCCATTTCATTGCTGATTCACAGAAGTATTTGACACTCAATGAATTAATTTTTAAAGTGCTCGTCACTGTTGCAATGTTGGAAATGCTGCAGGCCATTGGTACACAGCAAGATCCCACAAGCAGCAGTGTGATAACAGCCGGCAAGCTGTGCACAGCAAGATCCCAGCAATGGTGCCACTTCAACCAAGGTTTTGCACCAAGGCTGCTCCTTTAACCCCAGGCTTTCAACCTATTTAAAACAGCAGGGCCCCAATCCGACAGGAACTGGTTAGCCCAGGACCCCAGACATGAAATTAAACCACGGCCTAATAAACAGACACAACTCACGTGGGCCCTTTGGGTGCAGCCTGTGGACAAGGCCTCAGTCCGTCCCCTCAGGAGGAAGCTCCTGTCCAAGGATTCCTCGTCCCAAACTTTCCCTCTTTTCATCTTCACCATGCAGTTTTCAGAATGAAAATTCCTAAGGCAAGACGGAGAGAGAGAAAATTGATTAAAATACATTGTTAAACAAAATAGCACAGCAAGAGCCCAGGAATTGCCCTCGGTTACACAGACACTCTCTCAGCAACACCCAAATACAAACAAATCACAGTTAATAAACCAAAGGATAAAAGGATTGTGACAGCAACTTCCACCTGTGTGTGTGTGTGTGTGTGTGTGTGTGTGTGTGTGTGTGTGTGTGTGTGTGTGTGTGTGTCTGTCTCATTATCTCTATCTCCACTGTCTCTGTATCTCTCTCTGTTTCTATCCCATTCGTCCCCTGTCTCTCCTTCTCTTTCTCTGTCCATATCTGTTTTTGTCCCTCTATCTCATATGTAGTGTTGACTGAAAATAGTTATGAAATACTTCTGTCTCACCATTTAAACCAACAACAAATCACCCTGCTGTGTGTGTTTTTAACTATTAAAGGTTTAATTAGAGAGACAGAGGGAAAGAAAGTTGGAGTGAGACAGAGAGACAAATCGAAACTCAGAACTTCAGTAAAATGAACTGAAATGAATCGGGAACATTTGACACTCAGTGAATTGATTGTTAAAGTGGTCGTCACTGTTGCAATGTTGGAAACACTGCATGCCATTTGGTCACAGCAAGAACAAAGAACAAAGAACAAAGAAAATTACAGCACAGGAACAGGCCCTTCGGCCCTCCAAGCCTACGCCGATACAAATCCTCTATCTAAACCTGTCGCCTATTTTCTAAGGGTCTGTATCTCTTTACTTCCTGCCCATTCATGTATCTGTCTAGATACATCTTAAAAGATGCTATCGTGCCTGCGTCTACCACCTCCGCTGGTAATGCGTTCCATGCACCCACCACCCTCTGCGTAAATAACTTTCCACGCATATCCCCCCTAAACTTTTCCCCTTTCACTTTGAACTCATGTCCCCTTGTAATTGAATCCCCCACTCTGGGAAAAAGCTTCTTGCTATCCACTCTGTCTATATCTCTCATGATTTTGTACACCTCAATCAGGTCCCCCCTCAACCTCCGTCTTTCTAATGAAAATAATCCTAATCTACTCAACCTCTCTTCATAGCTAGCGCCCTCCATACCAGGCAACATCCTGGTGAACCTCCTCTGCACCCTCTCCAAAGCATCCACATCCTTTTGGTAATGTGGCGACCAGAACTGCACGCAGTATTCCAAATGTGGCCGAACCAAAGTCCTATACAACTGTAACATGACCTGCCAACTCTTGTACTCAATACCCCGTCCGATGAAGGAAAGCATGCCGTATGCCTTCTTGACCACTCTATTGACCTGCGTTGCCACCTTCAGGGAACAATGGACCTGAACACCCAAATCTCTCTGGACATCAATTTTCCCCAGGACATTTCCATTTACTGTATAGTTCACTCTTGAATTGGATCTTCCAAAATGCATCACCTCGCATTTGCCCTGATTGAACTCCATCTGCCATTTCTCTGCCCAACTCTCCAGTCTATCTATATTCTGCTGTATTCTCTGACAGTCCCCTTCAGTATCTGCTACTCCACCAATCTTAGTGTCGTCTGCAAACTTGCTAATCAGACCACCTATACTTTCCTCCAAATCATTTATGTATATCACAAACAACAGTGGTCCCAGCACGGATCCCTGTGGAACACCACTGGTCACACGTCTCCATTTTGAGAAACTCCCTTCCACTGCGACTCTCTGTCTCCTGTTGCCCAGCCAGTTCTTTATCCATCTAGCTAGCACACCTTGGACCCCATGCGCCTTCACTTTCTCCATCAGCCTACCATGGGGAACCTTATCAAACGCCTTACTGAAGTCCATGTATATGACATCTACAGCCCTTCCCTCATCAATCAACTTTGCCACTTCCTCAAAGAATTCTATTAAGTTGGTAAGACATGACCTTCCCTGCACAAAACCATGTTGCCTATCACTGATAAGCCCATTTTCTTCCAAATGGGAATAGATCCTATCCCTCAGTATCTTCTCCAGCAGCTTCCCTACCACTGACGTCAGGCTCACCGGTCTATAATTACCTGGATTATCCCTGCTACCCTTCTTAAGCAAGGGGACAACATTAGCAATTCTCCAGTCCTCCGGGACCTCACCCGTGTTTAAGGATGCTGCAAAGATATCTGTTAAGGCCCCAACTATTTCCTCTCTGGCTTCCCACAGTAACCTGGGATAGATCCCATCCGGACCTGGGGACTTGTCCACCTTAATGCCTTTCAGAATACCCAACACTTCCTACCTCCTTATGCCGACTTGACCTAGAGTAATCAAACATTTGTCCCTAACCTCAACATCCCTCATGTCCCTCTCCTCGGTGAATACCAATGCAAAGTACTCGTTTAGAATCTCACCCATTTTCTCTGACTCCACGCATAACTTTCCTCCTTTGTCCTTGAGTGGGCCAATCCTTTCTCTAGTTACCCTCTTGCTCCTTATATATGAATAAAAGGCTTTGGGATTTTCCTTAACCCTGTTTGCTAAAGCTATTTCATGACCCCTTTCAGCCCTCTTAATTCCTCGTTTCAGATTGCGCCTACAATCCCGATATTCTTTCAAAGCTTCGTCTTTCTTCAGCCGCCTAGACCTTATGTGTGCTTCCTTTTTCCTCTTAGCTAGTCTCACAATTTCACCAAGATCCCACAATTTCATTTCACCCTCAAATTCAGGGCACTGCCCAAAACACCATCATTACTCCGGAATTGTACTGGCTTCAAGCTCAGGACTTTAATTCCAGGCCTTCAGATAATGCAAATATGCAGATAATCTGTTTTTAGTGCACAGCAAGATCCCAGCAATGTTGACACTTCAATATTCAGTGTACCAAGCTTTTGAGTGTGGATTTCTCTCTCTCTCGCCCTCTCTCTGTCTTTCTCCATCTTTCTCTGCCTTCCCTCCCTCACCCACACTCTGCCTGTCTCTCTCTCTCTCTCTGTTTAACCTGCCACCTCCAGCTGTTTCTCACTCTCTCTCTTTTTCTCTCCATCTGTTTCTGCCTCAGTGTTGGATGCAGGAATTGATTCAGGGAATGTATGCACAGCAGGATCCCACAATGTGATCATAGCCAAATATCCCATCACAGTCCTCAGAAAATGCTAAACTCCATCGTTAAACTAATGCCAAGTCTTTATACAGCTTCACGTTCAGCTCTTGCAATTATTGTAAAATTCTTCTAAAAACACAGATAAATCCACACTCAGACCCTCAGGAAGCTGAATTTGAAACTGTTGTCATGGAAGAAATGCTGCAGGCCACTAGATGCACAGCACGATCCCACAAGCAGCAATGTGATATTAGCCAGATTTCAGTCCCCAGAAAGAGCGAATCCCTCCTGAAACTGGGAACAAGCTGCTGATTCCGTCTCACTATTTCAAATCACGACAAATCGCATTGCTGTGTGTGGCATGTTTTTTTATTTGTTAAAGCTTTAAATGGAGAAGGCGAGTGTGAAACAGAGTCAGAGAAGAGAAAGCATGGCGGGAGATAGAGACACAGGGAAAGAATGTGGAGACAGAGAGAAAGCTAACTTCAGAACTACAGTAAAATGAATTAAAATGGGCATCGTGCATCTTTTTTCTCTAAGTTCACGAAGCATTGCCCAAAACATCAGCAAACCTCACAGACAGGGCTGGATGGAACAAGTGCAAATGGGACCCTCAGGGTTTTTTTGTGTGCTGAAACCTTTTTCAGTGTCCAGTCCCTTCAACTTTTAATAAAATCTGTTGAACACAAATAAATGTAAGGTTTCTCCTACAAGCTGTTTTGTCCTCCTTCTTCCACTGTCACTTACCGTCACTCCCTATCTCTCTCTGTGTCTCTCACAGGACTGGGCAGACACAGGGGATTGTTACAGAGGTTCTGTTGGCCATTGTTACTGTCATCAGTGTGGATTGTAAAATTTGTGTGTGTGTGTGTGTGTGTGTCTGTCAGTCTCTGTGTGTGTCTACATGTTTGTGTGTGTGAGAGAGAGAATCTCAGGGTCACCTCTCTGCATCTCTATCTCTCCTTCTCTCTCCGTTTCTCCTTCTCTCTCGATCTCTCCCTCTCTCAGTCTGCCCTTCTCATAGAAACATAGAAAATAGGAGCAGGAGCAGGCCATTCGGCCCCTCGGGTCTGCTCTTCCATTCAATAAAGATCATGACCAATGGGCTAATTCAGTACCCTGTTCCTACTTTCTCCCCATAGCCCTTGATCCCTTTGACACTAAGAAATATATCTCTTCCCTCCTTGAATATCTTTAATGACTTGGCCTCCACTGCCTTCTGCGGCAGAGAATTCCACAGGTTCACCACCCCCTTCCCCATCTCTCTCTCCCCCTCTATCTCCCTCTCCCCCTCTATCTCCCTCGCCCCCCTCTATCTCCCTCTCCCCTCTATCTCCCTCTCCCTCTTGATCTCCCTCTCCCCCTTGATCTCCCTCTCTCCCCTCAATCTCCCTCTCCCCCCTCGATTTCCCTCTCCCCCCTCGATCTCCCTCTTCCCCCTCGATCTCCCTCGGCCCATCCATCTCACTCTCCCCCTCTATCTCCCTCTCCCGCTCTCTCTGCCTCTCCCCCTCTATCTACCCCTCTATCTCCCTCTCCCCCTCTAACTCTTTCTCCCCACTCTCTCTCCCTCTCCCCCTCTTTCTCCCTCCCCCTCTCTCTCCCTCCCCCTCTCTCTCCAACTCCCCCCTCTCTCTCCCCTTTCTCTCTCTCTCCCCATTTCTCCCTCTCCCCCTTTCTCTCCCTCTCCCCCCTCTATCTACCCCACTATCTCCCTCTCCCCCTCTAGCTCTTTCTCCCCACTCTCTCTCCCTCTCCCCTCTTTCTCCCTCCCCCTCTCTCCCTCCCCCTCTCTCTCCCACTCCCCCCTCTCTCTCCCCTTTCTCTCTCTCTCCCCCTTTCTCTCTCTCTCCCCTTTCTCTCCCTCGCCCCCTCTCCCGCCCTCTCCCCCTCTCTCGCCCTCTCCCCCTCTCTCGCCCTCTCCCCCTCTCACCCCTTCTCACCCCTCTCTCACCCCCTCTCACTCCCTCTCACCCCCTCTCTCTCCCTCTCCCCTCTCTTTCATCCCCTCCCCCTCTCTCTCTCCCCTCTCTCTCTCCCCCTCTCTCTCTCCCCCCTCTCTCTCTCCCCCATCACTCTCTTCCCCCTCTATCTCTCTCTGCCCCCTCTATATCTCTCTTCCCCCTCTATCTCTCTCTCTTCCCCTACAACTCTTTCTCCCCATCTCTCTCTCTCGTTGTCTTTCGCTATCACTGTCTCTGTCTCTCTCTCTCACTGACGTTCCCTTTCTCTCTGTTTCTTTCTGTGTCTCTATCTCTCTCTTTCTGTCTTTCTCTCTCTCTCTGACTCTCTCTCTCTCTCTCTCTCTTTCATTCTCTGTTACTCTTTCGCTCTTTGCTTCTGTCCATGACTCTATTTGTGTCTCTCTCGCACCATCTCTGCCATTCTCTCTCTGTATCTCTCTCTCTCACTGTCTCTGTATCTTCCTCTCAGTATCTCTGTCTCCCTCTCTATTTCTACCGCTTCCTCTCAGTCTCTCTCTCTCTGTCCCTCCATCTGTCTTTCCCTCCCTGTCACTCCATCTCTCTCCTTCTCTCTCTGTCCCTCCATCTGTCTTTCCCTCCCTGTCACTCCCTTTCCTTCTGTTTCTGTCTCTCCCTCTCTCTCTGTCTCTCCCTCTCTCCCTCTCTTTCACTGCCTCTGTCCATAACTCTGTCTGTGTCTCTATGACACCATTTCTCCCTTTCTGTTTCCCCGTCTCTCTTTCTTTTCATCTCTCCCTTCCTCCCTCGCTCCCAATAGAGCAATGGTTTCAACCATATTTCCTTCTTTCTTTACCCCTCCCTCTCTGTCCCTCTCTCTCCTTCTATCTCTGCCTCTGCCTCTCTCTCTGTATCCCTCAGTCCCTCCATCTGTCTTTACCTCTCTGTCACTCCCATCTCTCCTTCTATCTCTGCCTCACTCTCTTTCTATCCCTCCATCTGCCCTTCCATTCCTGTCAATCCCCCTCACTCCTTCTCTCTCTGACTCTCTCTCTCTGTCCCTCCATCTGTCCTTCCCTCCCTGTCACTCCGTCTCTCTCCTTCTATCTCTGTCTCTCTCTCTGTCCCTCCATCTGTCTTTCCCTCCCTGACACTCCCTCTCTCTCCTTCTATCTCTGTCTCTCTCTGTCCCTCCATCTGTCTTTCCCTCCCTGACACTCCCTCTCTCTCTTTCTATCTCTGCCTCTCTCTGTCCCTCCATCTGTCTTTCCCTCTCTGTCTCTCCCACTCTCTCCTTCTATCTATCGCTCTCTCTCTGTCCCTCCATCTGTCTTTCCCTCTCTGTCTCACCCCCTCTCTCCTTCTATCTCTCCCTCTCTCTCTGTCCCGCCATCTGTCCTTCCCTCCCTGACACTCCATTTCTCTCCTTCTATCTCTGTCTCTCACTCTATCCCTCCATCTGCCTTTCCCTCCCTGTCACACCATCTCTCTCCTTGTCTCTCTATCTCGCACTCTATCCCTCCATCTGTCCTTCTCTCCCTGTCACTCCATCTCTCTCCTTCTATCTCTGTGTCTCTCTCTCTCTGTCCCTCCATCTATCTTTCCCTCTCCATCTCTCCCTCTCTCTCCTTCTCTCTCTGTCTCTCTCTCTGTCTCACCATCTGTCTTCCCATCCCCGTCACTCACTCTCTCTCCTTCTATCTATATCTCTGTCTCTCTCTCTTTCTATCCCTCCATCTGCCCTTCCATTCCTGTCAATCTCCCTCACTCCTTCTCTCTCTGTCTCTCTCTCTCTGTCCCTCCATCTGTCCTTCCCTCCCTGTCACTCCGTCTCTCTCCTTCTATCTCTGTCTCTCTCTGTCCCTCCATCTGTCTTTCCCTCTCTGTCTCTCCCACTCTCTCCTTCTATCTATCGCTCTCTCTCTGTCCCTCCATCTGTATTTCCCTCTCTGTCTCACCCCCTCTCTCCTTCTATCTATCGCTCTCTCTCTGTCCCTCCATCTGTATTTCCCTCTCTGTCTCACCCCCTCTCTCATTCCATCTCTGCCTCTCACTCTCGGTCTCTCCATCTGTCTTTCCATCTCTGTCTCTCCATCTCTCTCCTTCTCTCTCTCTCTGTCTCTTCATCTGTCTCCCCCCCCCCCCACATCGTCACTCCCTCTTTCTCCTTCTAACTCTGTCTCTGCCTCGCACTCTGTCTCTCTCTCTATCCCTCCATCTGTCCTTCCCTCCCTGTCACTCCATCTCTCTCCTTCTCTCTCTGTCTCTCTCTCTGTCCCTCCATCTGTCTTTCCCTCCCTGACACTCCCTCTCTCTCTCCTTCTATCTCTGTCTCTCTCTATCCCTCCATCTGTCTTTCCCTCTCTGTCTCTCCCTCTCTCTCCTTCTATCTCTCCCTCTCTCTCTGTCCCGCCATGTGTCTTTCCCTCCCTGACACTCCCTCTCTCTCACTTTTTTCTCTGTCTCTCTCTCTCTGTCCCTGCATCTGTCTTTCCCTCCCTGACACTCCCTCTCTCTTCTTCTCTCTCTGTCTCTCTCTCTGTCCCTCCATCTGTCTTTCCCTCCCTGACACTCCCTCTCTCTCCTTCTATCTCTGTCTCTCTCTATCCCTCCATCTGTCTTTCCCTCTCTGTCTCTCACTCTCTCTCCTTCTATCTCTCCCTCTCTCTCTGTCCCGCCATCTGTCTTTCCCTCCCTGACACTCCCTCTCTCTCCCTTTTTTCTCTGTCTCTCTCTCTCTGTCCCTGCATCTGTCTTTCCCTCCCTGACACTCCCTCTCTCTCCTTCTATCTTTGTCTCTCTCTGTCTGTCCATCTGTCTTTCCCTACCTGTGACTCCCTCACTGCTTGCATCTCTGCCTCTCTCTCTCTTTCTCTCCATCTGTCTTTCACTCTGTCTCTCCCACTCTCTCCTTCTCTCTCTGTCACTCCATCAGTCTCGCCGCTCCCGCCCCCACCATCACCCGATCTCTCTCCTTCTCTCTCTGCCTCTCTCTCTGTCCCTCCATCTGTCCTTCCCTCCCTGTCACTCCATCTCTCTCCTTCTCTCTCTGCCTCTCTCTCTGTCCCTCCATCTGTCTTTCCCTCCCTGACACTCCCTCTCTCTCCTTCTATCTCTGTCTCTCTCTATCCCTCCAACAGTCTTCCCCTCTCTGTGACTCGCTCTCTCTCCTTCCATGTGTCTTTCTCTCTCTCTGTCTCTCCACCTGCCTTTCCCTCCCTGACACTACCTCTCTCTCCTTCTATCTCTCTCTCTCTCTCTATCCCTCCATCAGTCCTTCCCTCCCTGTCACTCCATCTCTCTCCTTCTCGCTCTGTCTCCCACTCTGTCGCTCCATCTGCCTTTCCCTTCCTGACACACCACCTCTCTCCTTCTCTCTCTGTCTCTCACTCTGTCCCTCCATCTGTCTTTCCCACCCAGACACACCCTCTCTCTCATCTATCTCTGTCTCTCACTCCATCCCTCCATCTGTCCTTCCCTCCCTGTTACTCCATCTCTCTCCTTCTATCGCTGTCTCTCTCTCTCTCTGTCCCTCCATCTGTCCTTCCCTCCCTGTCACTCCATCTCTCTCCTTCTATCTATCTCTCTCTCTCTCTCTGTCCCTCCATCTGTCTTTCCCTTTCAGTCCCTCCCTCTCTCTCCTTCTATCTCTGTATCTCTCTCTCTCTGCCCCTCCATCTGTCCTTCCCTCCCTGTCACTCCATCTCTCTCCTTCTCTCCGTCTCTCTCACTCTGTCCCTACATCTGTCTTTCTCTCCCTGACACTCCCTCTCTCTCCTTCCATCTCTGCCTCTCACTCTCTGTCCCTCCAACAGTCTTTCCCTCTCTGTGACTCCCTCTCTCTCCTTCTCTCTCTGTCTTTCTATCTGTCGCTCCATCTATCTTTCCCTGCCTGTCACTCCCTCTCTCTCATTTCATCTCTGCCTCTCACTCTCTGTCCCTCCATCTGTCCTTCCCTCCCAGTCACTCCATCTCTCTCCTTCTCTCTCTGTCTCTCACTCTGTCCCTCCATCTGTCCTTTCCTTCCTGGCAATCCCTCTCTTTCCTTCTATCTCTGTCTCTGCCACTCTCTCTGTCTCTCTCTCTCTGTCCCTCCATCTGTCTTTCCCTCTCTGTCTCTCCGTCTCTCTATCCCACCATCTGTCCTTCCCTCCCTGTCACTCCCCCTCTCTCCTTCTCTCTCTGTCTCTCTCTCTCTGTCTCTCCATCTGTCTTCCCCTCCCCGTCACACCCTCTCTCTCCTTCTATCTCTATCTCTGTCTCTCTCTCTGTCCCTCCACTTCTCTTTCCCGCCCTGTCACTCCCACTGTCTGCTTCTATCTCTGTCTCTCTCTCTCAATCCCTCCATCTGCCCTTCCCTCCCTGTCACACCCTCTCTGTCCTTCTCTCTCTGTCTTTCTCTCTGTCTCTCCATCTGTCTTTCCCTGCCTGTAACTCCATCTCTCACCTTCCATCACTGCCTCTCACTCTCTGTCTCTCCATATCTCTCCTTCTATCTCTGTCTCTCTCTCTCTGTCCCTCCATCTGTCTTCTCCCCCCCTCCGTCACGCCATCTCTCTGCTTCTATCTCTGTCTCTCTCCCTCTGTCCCTCCATCTGTCCTTCCCTCATTGTCACTACATCTCTCTCCTTCTATCTCTCTCACTCCCTCTCTTACCCTCCATCTGTCTTTCCCTCTCTGTCCCTCCCTCTCTCTCCTTCTATCACTGTCTCTATCTCTCTGTCTCTCCATCTGCCCTTCCCTCTTTGACACTCCCTCTCTCTCCTTCTCTCTCTGTCTTTCTATCTGTCGCTCCATCTGTCCTTCCCTCCCAGTCACTCCATCTCTCTCCTTCTCTCCGTCTCTCTCTCTCTGTCTCTCCATCTGTCTTCCCCACCCCCGTCACTCACTCTCACTCCTTTTATCTCTATCTCTGTCTCTCTCTCTGTCCCTCCATCTATATTACCCTCTCTGTCACTCCCACCCTCTTCTTCTATCTCTCTCCCTCACACTCTGTCCCTCCATCTGTCTTTCTCTCCCTGACACTCCCTCTCTCTCCTTCCATCTCTGCCTCTCACTCTCTGTCTCTCCATCTGTCTTTCCCTCTCTGTCTCTCCATCTCTCTCCTTCTCTCTCTCTCTGTCTCTTCATCTGTCTCCCCCCCCACCCCGTCACTCCCTCTTTCTCTTTCTAACTCTGTCTCTGCCTCGCTCTCTGTCTCTCTCTCTATCCCTCCATCTGTCCTTCCCTCCCTGTCACTCCATCTCTCTCTTTCTCTCTCTGCCTCTTACTCTATCCCTCCATCTGTCTTCCCCTCCGCGTCACACCCTCTCTCTCCTTCTATCTCTATCCCTGTCTATCTCTCTGTCCCTCCACTTCTCTTTCCCTCCCTGTCACACCCACTCTCTGCTTCTCGCTCTGTCTCTCTCTCTGGCTCTCCATCTGTCTTTCCCTGCCTGTCACTCCCTCTCTCACCTTCCATCACGGCCTCTCACTCTCTGTCTCTCCAACTCTCTTTCCCTCTCTATCTCTGCATATCTTTCCTTCTATCTCTGTCTCTCTCCCTCTGTCCCTCCATCTGTCCTTCCCTCATTGTCACTCCATCTCTCTCCTTCTATCTCTCTCTCTTTCCCTCCATCTGTCTTTCCCTCTCTGTCCCTCCCTCTCTCTCCTTCTATCTCTGTCTCTCTCTCTATCCCTCCATCTGCCATTCCCTCCCTGAAACTCCCTCTCTTTCCTTGCCTCTCTGTCTCTCACTCTATCCCTCCATCGTCCTTCCCACACTGTCACTCCATCTCTCTCCTTCTATCGCTGTCTCTCTCTCTCTCTCTCTCTGTCCCTCCATCTGTCCTTCCTTCCCTGTCACTCCATCTCTCTCCTTCTATCTATCTCTCTCTCTCTCTCTCTGTCCCTCCATCTGTCTTCCCTCTCAGTCCCACCCTCTCTCTCCTTCTATCTCTGTATCTCTCTCTCTGCCCCTCCATCTGTCCTTCCCTCCCTCTCACTCCATCTCTCTCCTTCTCTCCGTCTCTCTCACTCTGTCCCTACATCTGTCTTTCTCTCCCTGACACTCCCTCTCTCTCCTTCCATCTCTGCCTCTCACTCTCTGTCCCTCCATCTGTCCTTCCCTCCCCCTCACTCCATCTCTCTCCTTCTCTCCGTCTCTCTCTCTCTGTCTCTCCATCTGTCTTTCCCACCCCCTGTCACTCACTCTCTCTCCTTTTATCTCTATCTCTGTCTCTCTCTCTGTCCCTCCATCTGTATTACCCTCTCTGTCACTCCCACCCTCTCCTTCTATCTCTCTCCCTCACACACTGGCCCTCCATCTGTCTTTCTCTCCCTGACACTCCCTCTCTGTACTTCTCTCTCTGTCTTTCTCTCTGTCTCTCCATCTGTATTTCCCTCTCTGTCTCTCCATCTCTCTCCTTCTCTCTCTCTCACTGTCTCACCATCTGTCTCCCCCCCCCCCACCTCGTCACTCCCTCTTTCTCCTTCTAACTCTGTCTCTGTCTCTCTCTCTCTATCCCTCCATCTGTCCTTCCCTCCCTGTCACACCCTCTCTGTCCTTCTCTCTCTGTCTTTCTCTCTGTCTCTCCATCTGTCTTTCCCTGCCTGTCACTCCATCTCTCACCTTCCATCACGGCCTCTCACTCTCTGTCTCTCCATCTCTCTTTCCCTCTCTGTCTCTCCATATCTCTCCTTCTGTCTCTGTCTCTCTCTCTCTCTGTCCCTCCATCTGTCTTCTCCCCCCCTCCGTCACTCCATCTCTCTCCTTCTATCTCTGTCTCTCTCCCTCTGTCCCTCCATCTGTCCTTCCCTCATTGTCACTCCATCTCTCTCCTTCTATTTCTCTCACTCTCTCTCTTACCCTCCATCTGTCTTTCCCTCTCTGTCCCTCCCTCTCTCTCCTTCCATCACTGTCTCTATCTCTCTGTCTCTCCATCTGCCCTTCCCTCTTTGACACTCCCTCTCTCTCCTTGTCTCTCTGTCTCTCACTCTATCCCTCCATATGTCCTTCCCTCCCTGACACTCCCTCTCTCTCCTTCTCTCTCTGTCTTTCTATCTGTCGCTCCATCTATCTTTCCCTGCCAGTCACTCCATCTCTCTCCTTCTCTCCGTCTCTCTCTCTCTGTCTCTCCATCTGTCTTCCCCACCCCCTGTCACTCACTCTCACTCCTTTTATCTCTATATCTGTCTCTCTCTCTGTCCCTCCATCTGTATTACCCTCTGTGTCACTCCCACCCTCTCCTTCTATCTCTCTCCCTCACATTCTGTCCCTCCATCTGTCTTTCTCTCCCTGACACTCCCTCTCTCTCCTTCTCTCTCTGTCTTCCTCTCTGTCTCTCCATCTGTCTTTCCCTGCCTGTCACGCCATCTCTCTCCTTCCATCTCTGCCTCTCATTCTCTGTCTCTCCATCTGTCTTTGCCTCCCTGTCTCTCCATCTCTCTCCTTCTCTCTCTCTCTGTCTCTTCATCTGTCTCCCTCCACCACCCCGTCACTCCCTCTGTCTCCTTCTAACTCTGTCTCTGTCTCGCTCTCTGTCTCTCTCTCTATCCCTCCATCTGTCCTTCCCTCCCTGTCACTCCATCTCTCTCCTTCTCTCTCTGTCTCTCACTCTGTCTCTCCATCTGTCCTTTCCTTCCTGGCAATCCCTCTCTTTCCTTCTATTTCTGTCTCTGCCACTCTCTCTGTCTCTCTCTCTGTCCCTCCATCTGTCTTTCCCTCTCTGTCTCTCCGTCTCTCTATCCCTCCATCTATCCTTCCCTCCCTGTCACTCCATCTCTCTCCTTCTCTCTCTGTCTCTCTCTCTGTCCCTCAATTTGTCTTTCCCTTCCTGATACTCGCTCGCTCTCCTTCTATCTTTGTCTCTGCCACTCTCTCTGTCTCTCTGTATGGCCCTCCATCTGTCATTCCCTTTCTGTCTTTCCGTCTCTCTCCTGCTATCTCTGTCTCTGCCTCTCTCTCTGTGTCTCTCTCTGTCCCTCCAGCTATCATTCCCTCTCTGTCACTCCCTCTCTCCTTCTCTTTGTCTGTCCCTCTCTCTCCTTCTCTCTCTCCTTCTCTCTCTCTCTTTACCCCCCTATCACTCCTTGCCCTATCTCTCTGTCGCTGAGACTCTCTATATCTCTCCCCCTCTATCTCTCTCTGTCCCTCGTTCTCTCTGTCTTTATTTCAGTTCCTTCAGGTATATGGATGTATTGGAGAGCTTGGGTTATTCTCCATCGGTCCTTCCGATCCACTCAATCTGGGCCCATCATCATTTTACACACCTCCATTAAATCTCCCCTCAGCCTCCTCTGTTTCAAAGAAAACAACACCAGCCTGTCCAATCTTTCCTCATAGCTAAAATTCTCCATTCCTGACAACATCCCTTGTAAATCTACTCTGTACCCTCGCTAGTGTGATCACATCCTTCCTGTAATGTGCTGACCCGAACTGTACACAGTTCTCTAGCTGTGGTCTAACTAGTGTTTTATGCAGTTCCAGCATAACCTCCCTGCCCTTATATTCTATACATCAGCCAAAATAAAGGAAATTACAATCGAAAATCCTGTGAGAAAAACAATCCATATCATTAAAAAATATATATCAGCAATTGCGGACGACACAAAGGTTGGTGGAGTTGCGGATAATAATGAGGATTGTCAAAGGATACAGCAGGACATAGATCGGTTGCAGACATGGGTGGAGAAATAGCAGATGGAGTTTAATCCGGACAAATGTGAGGTAATGTATTTTGGAAGGTCTAATGCAGGTGGGAGGTATACAGTAAATGGCAGAACCCTTTGGAGTATTGACAGGCAGAGAGATCTGGGCGTACAGGTCCACAGGTCACTGAAAGTGGCAACGCAGGTGGATAAGGTAGTCAAGAAGGCAGACGGCATGCTTGCCTTCATCAGTCGGGGCATAGAGCATAAAAATTGGCAAGTCATGTTGCAGCTGTATAGAACCTTAGTTAGGCCACACTGAGAATACTGAATGAAATTCTGGTCGCCACACTACCAGAACGACGTGGAGGCTTTGGAGAAGGTACAGAGAAGGTTTACCAGGATGTTGCCTGGTCTGGAGGGCATTAGCTAGAGGACAGGTTGGAAAAACTCGGATTATTTTCACTGGAACGATGGAGGTGGAGGGGCGACATGATAGAGGTTTACAAAGTTATGAGTGTCATGGACAGAGTGGTAGTCAGAAGCTTTTTCCCAGGGTGGAAGAGTCAGTTACTAGGGGACATAGGTTTAAGGTGCGAGGGGCAAAGTTTAGAGGGGATGTGCGAGGCAAATTTTTTGCACAGAGGGTGGTGAGTGCCTGGAACTTGCTGCCAGGGGAGGTGGTGGAAGCAGATACGATAGCGACGTTTAAGAGAAATCTTGACAAATATATGAATAGGAAGGGAATCGAGGGATATGGGCCCCGGAAGTGCAGAAGATGTTAGTTTCGGCAGGCATCTAGTTCGGCGCAGGCTTGGAGGGCCGAATGGCCTGTTCCTGTGCTGTACTGTTCTTTGTTCTTTGTTCTTTATTTGTTCTTTGCAACACAAGTGTGATTTATTAAACTTTAACACAACAATGTTTGTTACTCAGTCGTGTAAAGTGCATTGCACTGTTACTGACCTTTACTCCAATCCCTCAATCCCACTTCATCTCGGGGAGATTGTTATAAGATTCACCCCATCCTTACAAACATAAATATTACCCACATCAAACCAGTGCAATTAGAAATTGTACACAGCTGCTGATAGGTAGTAACAAGACCGAAGGGAATGTTCAGTCTTCCATCTCTAACCCAGGCAAATATATGTCTTCATTTATATTGATATCTGTCTGTCTGTCTGAATGGAATCAGATAGAGGCCAGACCTCTCCAATAACAACATTGTTTGACCATTTCACTTTTTATGGCAGACAGGAAGTTTTCATCTACCTTGTCTCTATTATTCTGCAGTGATGTCCTGGAACTGAGATGATTGACCTCCAACAACCACAACCATCTTCCTTTGTGCTCAGTATAATTCCAACCAGCAGATTCCCACTGACTTCAGTTTTACTCGGTCTCCTCGCTGTCACACTCGGTCAAACGCGGCATTGATGTTAAGGTCAGTCTCTCTTTCCCGTAGCAGACAGGAGTGAATCGTTCCCTTTGACCCGTTGAGTCCTGAACATGCTCTGCTTCTTCACAGCCAGATAAAGGACTGTACACGGCCGATTAATGTAGCCCCTCAAACACTCCGAGTGCAGGTTCAGCTTAGGAAGAGAGTACAGTTCCTTCTAAATTCTCTCTCTGTCTTCCTCTCTCCGTCTCTTCCTCCTGCTCTCTCTGACACTAGGAGTGAGACAGAGGGAGAGAGGGTTAGATATGCAGACAGAGAGCGGGCAGTAGAGAGGGACAGGGTTGGAGAGAGAGAGAGAGATTGTTGGGGTGGATTGAAAGGGAGAATGTAAGATATATGAATTTGATGTAATCCTTCACTGCTGTGTGCACAAACATATAGGAGATAGGTATGGAGATGGAAACATCAGGAGAGATCCAGAGGCAATAGCCTCTATTTTAAACATCCATCAAGCTATTCCTTTCTCTTTCACTTTCTCCATCACTTTCTCCATCAGCTATCACTTTCTCCATCAGCCTGCCATGGGGAACCTTATCAAACGCCTTACTGAAGTCCATGTATATGACATCGACAGCCCTTCCCTCATCAATCAACTTTGTCACTTCCTCAAAGAATTCTATTAAGTTGGTAAGACATGACCTTCCCTGCACAAAACCATGTTGCCTATCACTGATGAGCCCATTTTCTTCCAAATGGGAATAGATCCTATCCCTCAGTATCTTCTCCAGCATCTTCCCTACCACTGACGTCAGGCTCACCGGTCTATAATTACCTGGATTATCCCTGCTACCCTTCTTAAACAAGGGGACAACATTAGCAATTCTCCAGTCCTCCGGGACCTCACCCGTGTTTAAGGATGCTGCAAAGATATCTGTTAAGGCCCCAGCTATTTCCTCGCTCGCTTCCCTCAGTAACCTGGGATAGATCCCATCCGGACCTGGGGACTTGTCCACCTTAATGCCCTTTAGAATACCCAACACTTCCTCCCTCCTTATGCCGACTTGACCTAGAGTAATCAAACATCTGTTCCTAACCTCAACATCCGTCATGTCCCTCTCCTCGGTGAATACCGATGCAAAGTACTCGTTTAGAATCTCACCCATTTTCTCTGAGTCCAAGCATAACATTCCTCCTTTGTCCTTTAGTGGGCCAATCCTTTCTCTAGTTACCCTCTTTCTCCTTATATATGAATAAAAGGCTTTGGGATTTTCCTTAACCCTGTTTGCTAAAGATATTTCATGACCCCTTTTAGCCCTCTTAATTCCTCGTTTCAGATTGGTCCTACATTCCCGATATTCTTTCAAAGCTTCGTCTTTCATCAGCCGCCGAGACCTTATGTATGCTTCCTTTTCCTCTTAGCTAGTCTCACAATTTCACCTGTCATCCATGGTTCCCTAATCTTGCCATTTCTATCCCTCATTTTCACAGGAACATGTCTCTCCTGCACGCTAATCAACCTCTCTTTAAAAGCCTCCCACATATCACATGTGGATTTACCTTCAAACAGCTGCTCCCAATCTACATTTCCCAGCTCCTGCCGAATTTTGGTATAGTTGGCCTTCCCCCAATTTAGCACTCTTCCTTTAGGACCACTCTCGTCTTTGTCCATGAGTATTTTAAAGCTTACGGAATTGTGATCACTATTCCCAAAGTAGTCCCCTACTGAAACTTCAACAACCTGGCCGGGCTCATTCCCCAACACCAGGTCCAGTATGGCCCCTTCCCGAGTTGGACTATTTACATACTGCTCTAGAAAACCCTCCTGGATGCTCCTTACAAATTCTGCTCCATCTGGACCTCTAACACTAAGCGAATCCCAGTCAATGTTGGGAAAATTAAAATCTCCTATCACCACCACCCTGTTGCTCCTACATCTTTCCATAATCTGTTTACATATTTGTACCTCTATCTCACGCTCGCTGTTGGGAGGCCTGTAGTACAGCCCCAACATTGTTACCGCACCCTTCCTATTTCTGAGTTCTGTCCATATTGCCTCACTGCTCGAGTCCTCCATAGTGCCCTCCTTCAGCACAGCTGTGATATCCTCTTTGACCAGTAATGCAACTCCTCCACCCCTTTTACCTCCCTCTCTATCCCGCCTGAAGCATCGATATCCTGGGATATTTAGTTGCCAATCATGCCCTTCCCTCAACCAAGTCTCAGTAATAGCAATAACATCATACTCCCAGGTACTAATCCAAGCCCTAAGTTCATCTGCCTTACCTACTACACTTCTTGCATTAAAACAAATGCACCTCAGACCACCAGTCCCTTTATATTCATCATCTGCTCCCTGCCTGCTCTTCCCCTTAGTCACACTGACTTCATTATCTAGTTCCTTACAGGCTTTTGTTACTACCTCCTTACTGTCAACTGACCTCAATTGGTTCCCATCCCCCTGCCACATTAGTTTAAACCCTCCCCAACAGCGTTAGCAAAAGCACCTCCAAGGACATTGGTTCCAGTCCGGCCCAGGTGTAGACCGTCCAATTTGTAATAGTCCCACCTCCCCCAGAACTGGTCCCAATGTCCCAAAAATCTGAACCCCTCCTTCCTGCACCATCTCTCAAGCCACGCATTCATCCTGACTATTCTTTCATTTTTACTCTGACGATCACGTGGCACTGGTAGTAATCCTGAGATTACTACCTCTGAGGTCCTACTTTTTAACTTGGCTCCTAACTCCCTAAACTCTGCTTATAGGACCTCATCCCGTTTTTTACCTATATCATTAGTGCCTATGTGCACAATGACAACTGGCTGTTCACCCTCCCCCTTTAGAATGTTCTGCAGCCGATCTGAGACGTCCCTGACCCGTGCACCTGGGAGGCAACATACCATTCGGGAGCCTCGTTTTCGACCACAGAACCGCCTATCTACTCCCCTTACAATCGAATCCCCTACGACTATAGCCCTTCCACTCTTTTTCCCGCCCTTCTGAATAGCAGAGCCAGCCACGGTGCCATGGACCTGGCTACTGCTGCCTTCCCCTGGTGAGCCATCTCCCTCAACAGTATCCAAAACGGTATACTTGTTTTGGAGGGAGATGACCGCAGGGGACTCCTGAGCTGCCTTCCTGCTCTTTCTCTGCCTTTTGGTCACCCATTCCCTTTCTCCCTCAGCAATCCTAATCTGCGGTGTGACCAATTCACTAAACGTGCTATCCACGACCTCCTCAGCATCGCGCATGCTCCAAAGTGAGTCCATCCGCAGCTCGAGAGCCGTCATGCGGTCTAACAAGAGCTGCAGCTGGACACACTTCCTGCACGTGAAGGAGTCAGGGTCATCAGCCGTGTCCCTGAGCTCCCACATTGAGCAAGAGGAGCATGATACGGGTCTGAGATCTCCTGCCATTTTTAATCTAAAGTTTAAACTTAGTTAAATGAAAAAGGAACGAAAAGTTTTTACCAATCACAATAAAACCAGAGAAATCGAAAAAGCCTTACCTTATAAACACCCCACCGAGTCCTTTTTTTTTGGTTAGAGGAGGAGGGCGGGTGGGAGACACTACAAGTGTGGTATCTCGGGTTCAGAAACCGCCCAAATATATAGTGTTTTACTTACCCAGCAGCCCCCTGGCCTCCGCCGAAAAACAAAAGGAAATTAAATTTACTTTCAAACTGACTTTCCCAGCTGCTCACTCGCTCACACTCTGCTCCCGAAAAAGCTGCTGCACTGAAAGGAAAGTTATTTTAAACCGCCCAAATATATAGTGTTTTACTTACCCAGCAGCCCCCGGCCTCCGCCGAAAAACAAAAGGATTTTAAATTTACTTTCAAACTGACTTTCCCAGCTGCTCACTCGCTCACACTCTGCTCCCGAAAAAGCTGCTGCACTGAAAGGAAAGTTATTTTCAGTACTGAGGGAGTGCTGCACTGTTGGAAGGTCAGTACTGAGGGAATGTTACATTGTCGGAGCGTCAGTACTGAGGGAGCGCTGCACTTTCAGAGGGGCAGTACTGAGGGAGTGCTGCACTGTCAGAGGGTCTGTACTGAGTGAGTGCTGCACTGTCAGAGCGGCAGTACTGAGTGAGTGCTGCACTGTCAGGATGCCCTCTTTCAGATGTCACATTAAACAGAGACTCCATCCTCTTACTCCCGTGGATATAAACAGTCCCATTGGACTATTTTGAAGAAACACAGGGGAGTTCTCCCTGGTGTCCTGGCCAATAATTATCCCTCCATCAACGTCATTAAAACAGATTACCTGGTCATTCTCACATTGCTGTTTGTGGGAGCTTGCTGTGCACAAATCAGCTGCCATGATTCTTACATTACAACAGTGACTACACTGCAGCAAAACAAGCATTTCATTGGCTGTGACACACTTTGGCAGGTGGTCGTGAGGGACGATATAAAATAGCCTGTCAATAACTCCCTCTTTCTATTTGATATTGAAAGTCCAAGTGAATCGCTGTTTCACCTGGAAGGAGAGTTTGGGGTCCTGGACGGTTGCTGACATATTGAAGCACTTTATCATGAGAATGATCTGTCTGGGACACTCAGTGTCCATTTATGTTCTAATATACACAGCCTATTGCTCAAAACTGACACATTACTGATATGGGAGGTATTTATCCTGTGAATATTTTCTGTCGGATACTCAGTGTCCATTAATCTGAGAGGATACAGAGCACATTGCCACAATATGACCCAGTACTGATGTCGTGCCAGTCAGATGAGTCTCACAGACTGAGGACAATGGACTGTTTAGATCAGAGGCACAGATAGGATCTCCCGAAAAGGCACCGGTACATATTCAGGTACATAGGCAAACAAGAGTGAAGACAGCCAGAGAGGGAGAGAGAGAGAGAGGGAGAGAGCTGTGAGAGTCGCTGTGTAACCAGGAAATGTGACATTGTGAAGCCTCTGCCCAGCTATCAATGGACCAGAGACTGACTGCTGGTCACACCCTAACATTGGGACAATGATGGGACTGCGATGGGCTCTGTATTTAAATTTCAAGTCAAACATTGCCAAGGGTGTATTTCTCGAAGCATTAATCTGTATATCTGAGGGAGTTATTGATAGGCTATTGTCAAATACTGACCCATTACTGATATGGCTGGGATTAATATCAGAACCATAGCTAGGGGCTGATGGATTCAAACATGGAATTCTGGGAAAGCTGGGCACAGCTTGTTCCAGGATTTCGGAGAGGAAAGGGAGGTTGGAGATGGGTCAGTATTTTGTAAGGACAGAGGAGTCAAGGGTTGCTTCTTTTGAAGGAGTCATCGAGTCATTTACGGCACTGAAGAAGGCCATTCGGAACATCGGGTCCATGCTGGCTCTCCACGGTGCTGTGCAATCAGTGCACTCCCCTGGCTCGATCCCTGTAGCCCTGTAAGTCTATTTCTCTCAGGTGGCTATCCGACTATCTCTTGAAGTCATTGATCATCTTCGCTTCCACCATCCTGTGGGCAGTGAGTTCCAGGTCATTAACACCCTTAGTGCAAATAAAATTCTTCCTTATATTCCCTGCATCTCTAACCCAAACCTTCAACCTCCTTATTGTACCATTAGTTAATGGGAACCAGTTTTCCTTGTCTGAGTTATCTGTACCCAATGCCTTTATTTATGAAGCCCAAGATCCCACATGCTTTCCTAACCAAGCTCTCACTATGTCCTGCCATTTTCAAAGATGTGTGCACATACACCCCCAGGTCCCTCTGTCCCTGCACACTCTTTACAACTGTGCCATTAAGTATATATTGTCTCTCCCTATTCCTTCTGCTAAAATGCATCACCTCACACTTGTCAGAATGAAATTCCATTGGTCACCTTTCTGCCCATTCTGCTCGTCTATCTATGACCTGATCCAGGCAGTTCATATCATCTTCACTGTTTGCTGCACCTCCAGGTTTGGTGTGGAGAGCAAATTTTGAGATTCTGCTCTGTATTTCAAGATCCAAGTCATTTATATGTTGCAGAAAAAGCAGTGGTCCCAGCACTGACCCATGGGGGAACACCAGTGACTACCATCCCTCAGTCAAAAAAGCAACCATTTACTACGATTCGCTGTTTCCTGTCCTGACGGCACTTTTTCACCCAAATGAACACTGACCCTCTCATCCATGAGCCTCAGTTGTGTTAACCAGCATTTTATGGGGTACCTTGTCAAACGCTTTCTTAAAATCCACATAAACAACATCCACCACATTCACTCCATCGACCTTCTCTGTTGCTTCATCAAAGAATTCAATTAGATTAGTCAATAATGTTCAGCCTTTTGAAAATCCATGCTGGCTACCCTTAATTAAACTCGAACCTCTCCAACCGTCTATTGATTTTTCTCTGATTATTGTTTCTAGAACCAAACCCATCACTGATGTTAAACTAAGTGGCCTGTAGTTGCTCGGACTGTCCTTACACCCTTTCTTCAATAAGGGTTTGCCACTCTGTCGTCTCTGGCACCTCCCCCATAACCAGGGAAGATTTGAAGATGACGGCAAGCCCTTCTTCTATCTCTACCCTCCACTTCCTTTCACAACCTGTGATGCAAGTTATCTGAACCAGGTGACTTATCCACCCAAAGCATAGCCAGCCCTTTTAGTACCAGCTCTCAATTGTTATCCTATCCATTGCCTCTACTCTCTCTGCTTCTATAGATAATTTTCAGCCTCCAGTTCCTTCGGGAACACTGATACAAAGTTCTCATTAAGTATATTAGCTTTGCCCTGTGCCTCAAAGCACATATTACTCTCTCCGTCCTTACTTGACCCCTCTTTACCTCTTACTACTCACTTACTATTTACGTGCTGGTAGAAGATCTTTGAGCCCCTTTTATGAATCTCCCTCTCCCCTTTCCACATTGAGGCTGAAATGGGCTTTGTTTGCAACAATTACATCATCCAGGTCTGATCAGATACTCGGAGCTTTTGTGAACGAATTCCCATCAACCTCAACAAGTTGTGCAATTTCCCCATTTGTCAGTGTTTTACCCCCTTCTGATGTTGTTCAATTTGTTAGTGTTTTTCCCCTGCTGAAGTTGTTGCTGTATTTGTTGTTTTTTTCACTGAAGTTGTTGTTGAACCTGTTGGTGTCTTTGCCCAGCTGAAGTTGCTGCTGCATTGCTTGATGTACTTCCCTAAAGTTGTTGGTGAAGTTGTAGGTGTTTCCCCTGCTGACGTTGTGAGAATAGTAGTTGTTTTTTTCCTCCCCGCTTCCCCTAATGTTGCTGGATTTGTTGGTGATTGCTTCCTGAAGTTGTTGTTGGATTTGTTGGTGTAATCTTCCTGTTGAAGTTGTTGTGATGTTTGTTTTTAATTCTCCTGAAGAAGTTGTTGAATTTGTTGGTGTCGTTCTGCTCCTGAAGTTGTTGTATTTGTTGTTCTTTTCCCCCATCCTGAAGTAGTTGTTGAATTCCCCTGTTCCTCCTGAACATGTTACACTCACCACCCCTCATGACTCAGCTTACACTGTAACTGTATCCCTGAGTGAAATCTCTCTAATGTGCAGGTAATATCTGCTTCCAGCGTCTCCCTGGGACCCTGTTCCACAGAGCGACCTCCTGCTCATTGAAATAACCTTTCTGCAGGTTCGTTTCCAGGTCAAATAATTAAAACATTAAGTAACTATTACAACAAAGAGTATTGTCCCTTTTCCCTCAAGGGGGCTGGAATAGAAAGCGCTGGATGTTGTGTTACTGTTGTATGCAGCTCGGATTAGACCCCTTCTGGAGAAACCATGTTCAGTTCTGTGCATCAAAACTCAGGAAGGATGTCTCAGCCTTGGAGGTAATGACACCAGGTCTAAAAGGGTTAAATTAGCTTCACAGTTTGCATGGCCTAATGTTATATTCTCTTAAGTGTAGGAGATTAAAGGGTGATCTCATTGAAATATTTAGGATGATTAAAGGATTCGATGGTGTTAATGGACAGAAACAATTTCCTCTGCTGGGGGAGTCCAGGGCAAGGTGGGGTGGGGCTGTTCAGGAGTGATGTCAGGAAACGCTGGTTCACACAGCTGGTAGTGGAAATCTGGAATTTTCTCCCTCAAAAGCTCGACAGATGGGGGTGTGAGGGGGGTTAATCAGACATTACAAAGCAGAGCTTGCTAGATTGATGTTAGGTGAGGGTATTAAATGATATGGAACCCAGATGGGCAAATGGAAATAAGTTGTAGATGATCCATGATCTCCCTGAATGGCGGAACAAGCTTGAATGGGCCGAATGGCCCATTCCTGCTGCCAGGATTTCTCATTTTCCTCTGTCAGGATTTGAGTGAGCTGGATTATCCAGGGTGGAAGCACTGACCAGAAAAGAATGGAGCAGCACGAGGTTTGGGGAATGCTGGGCAGACCCACCATGCACAGTCACATCCCTTCTGATACCATCCCTCAGCAATCATTTAAGAGTGAGTGTTCCCTCCCAGAACAAAAACACTGGATTTCCATGATCAGATGGGAAAGTCATTCCAGCAAAATCAAAACCTTCTTGAGACGGTCATGTTCAGCGTTCATAGATGTGTTGAGCAGACAGAGACTGCAATAAAACTTTAAAGACACAGTTTACAATCAGATTTACAATCACACCGGGTGGTCAGGGAGTCAAACACGTTAAAAACACGTTAAACACGGAAAAACACCAAAACATTCAGCAACAACCTCAACAGGAAAAACACCAACAAATTCAACAATAACTTCAGGAGAAAAACAACAACATCGAGAAAAAACACCAATAGATTCAACATCAAATTTAGCAGGAGACAAACAGGAAAAAATACAAAAACAACTGCACCAGAAAAATAACCCACGAACAAGCTCAGCAATAACTTTAACAGGAGAAAAATAAAGTACGAATAAAATCAACAACAACTTCAACAGGAGAAAAACACCAACAAAGTCAACAACAACTTTAGCAGGAGAAAAACACCAACAAATTCAACAACAACCTCAAGAGGAAAAGCACCAACAAATTCAACAACAAGAAAAACACCAACAAATTCAACAATAACTTCAGCAGGAGAAAACAACAACAAATTCAAAACAACAACCTCAACAGGGAAAACACCATCAAATTCAACAACAACTTCAACAGGAAAAACATCAACAAATTCAACAACAACTTCAGCAGGAGAAAAACACCAACAATTTCAATAACAACCTCAACAGGAAAAACACCAAAAAATTCAACAACAACCTCAACAGGAAAAAAAGCAACAAATGCAACAACAACTTCAACAGGAAAAACACCAACAAAGTCAACAACAACTTCAGCTGGAGAAAAAAACAACAAATTCAACAACAACCTCAGCAGGCTCTGCACGTTGTCTGTTCGTGGGATCTTGCCTTGTAGAAACTGGCTGCCACACTTCCTGCATTACAGCAGTGGCTGTACTTCGAAACAGTCGCAAAGAATATGGGAATAGCAAAACATATGAGATTAGCAAAACTGTGAGATCTTGGGCTTCATAAATAGCGGCAGAGCCTACAAAATATGGGAAGTTATGCTGAATCTTTATAAAGCTCTAGTTAGGCCACAACTGGACAATTGCATCCAGTTCTGGTCACCACACTTTAGGAAGGAGGTGAGTTTCCTTGAGAGGGTGCAGAGGAGATTTACCAGAATGGTTCCAGGGATGGGGGATTTTAGTTACAAGGTTAGGTTGGAAAACCTGGAGAAAATGAGATTGAGTGGAGACCTGATAGAGGTGTGCAAGATTGTGACAGGTTTAGATGAGGATCACAAAGAAAAGCTGCTCCTCACCCAGGAGTCAGTTCCCCAGCTCCACTGACTAGTCCCACAGTGTTGGTGTTCCTGCTCCTCGCTCCAGCTGCAGGGAATTTACAGCACAGAAACAGACCATTCGGCCAGACACGTCCATGTAGGCCTTTTTGGTCCACACGAACATCGTTCCACGCCCTCTTCATCTCGCCCCCAGCCGCATCTCCTTCTGTTCCTCTCTCCCTCATGTCCGATGCAGCTTCCCCATCCCCCCAAGCTTAAATACATCTTGCCTATTCCTCTCAGCCTGTGGTAATGAGTTCCACATTCTCCCCACTCTCTGGGTGAAGATGTTTCTCCCGAATTCCAAATTGGATCTTTTGGTGACTGTCTTATATTGATGACCCCTCCCCCTTTTTCTGGTCTCACCTGCAAATGGAAAAAATCTTCTCCACAATAATGTGATCAAAACCCGTTTCATAATCTTAAAGAGCTCTATCAGGTCACTCCTCAGCCTTCTCTTTTCTGGAGAAAAGAGCCCCAGTCTATTCAGTCTTTTCCTGATCATTATAACCTCTCAGTTCTGATATCATCCTTGAACATCTTTCTGTGTCTTCTTCATGTCGAAGACATGTTCACACTGCAGTAGATAAACCCAACAGGATACAGAGCTGCAGGCTTTTATCTGAAACAGGTGTTTCTGTTGGTGTTTTTGTTGAACTGCTCCATCTCTCTGAGTCACTGTGCAGACTCCAGGCACAGAAATACAGCGCCGAGCGATTCTCCTGCAGGCTGGAGGACTCCAGGTTGAACTGGGAACCAGTCGGTCGTTTGGCAGTGAAACCCTCCACCGTCCCTTCTGAGTTCACACTTGGTGTAACTGCGGAGTAAAACATCAGCCGCAGCTCCTTCCCCAGGTCCTGTCTGTACCAGAACATGTAACCGCTACTCTGGCCCTCCACACGGCACTCCAGTCCCACTCCCTCCCCAGGAAATCTGGAGACGGCGGTGGGAGTCTGGCGGACCCTCGCTGAGATCGCGCCTGAAGGAAGAGACCGGGAGAGAAGAAGGTCAGTGAACAGGGACAATCTGGGATGTGAAGAATGAAGGAAGGAGAGAAAGATAGAGAGAAAGAAAATAAGAAAGAGAGCTGTTAACACAAACAATGGGGGTGTGGGGTGGAGGTGAGAAAGATCCCTTACTTTGAAATAAGACCATGAGACTCAGTAACAGATACATCTTCCACTGGAAGCTTATCCTGCAATTGGGAAATCAGTGGAAAGAAGAGAGTTGAGTCTTGTGAGAAGCCACATGAAGACTCAAGCAAGTGATTCAGGTTTGTCCAACACCTTCCTACCTTCCTACCACGCCCCGCTCTCTACCATTGGCTGCCAGTAGTTGCTGTTGCATTTGTTGGTATAGATCTGCTGCTGAAGTTGTTGTTGTATTTGTTGTTGTATTTGCTGGTGCTTTTCTCCGACTGAGGTTGTTGAATTTGTTAGTGCTTGAATCTTCTGCTGATCTGTTGTTGAATTTGTTGGTGTTTGAATCTCCTGCTGATATGTTGTTGAATTTGTTGGCGTTGTTTTCCTTTTGAGGTCGTTGTTGTGTTTGTTGGTGTTTTCCCTGCTGAGGTTTTTGTTGTACTTGTTTCCTTCCCTGCTTCAGTTGTTGTTCAATTTGGTTTTTCATGTTGTTGTATTTTTTGGAGTTTTTTCCCCCCTGCTGAGGTTATTTTCTCTTTTTTAATTCATTCATGAGATTTTGGTTGTGGTCAGCATTTATTGTCCATCCCTAATCGTCTAATTGAGAAGGTGGTGCTGAGCTGCCTTCTTGAACCACTGCAGTCATGTAGGGTCGGTAAACCCACAGTGCTGTTAGGAAGGGAGTTTCAGGATTTTGACCCAGTGACAGTGAAGAATTTTCACAATGACTGGAGTTCAGTGCGGTGAAGAACTTAACCCTATAACTCCCGTTTAGCAGAAGGGGGTGAAATAAAACTGTCTTGGCCCCGAAACAAGGCAGCAGGCTGACGGGTCTTATTGGGTCATCGTATCATGCAGGTCAAATCCAGGCCATTCAGCCCATCGATCCTGGCCTGGCAGCTCGAAAGAGCGACCTCCTCCCATCTTTCTTCATCTTACCCTATCAACAGATTCTTCTATTCCTTTCTCACTCATGTATTTATTCAGCTCCCCTTTAACTGCATCGTCTCTATTCGACCTCAACCCATTCCATTTGGTCTGTAATTCCACATTCTCACCGCTCCCTGGGTTAAAGAACCTCCTCCTGAATTCCCAATTGGATTTATTAAGGACTACCTTACATTTATGATCCCTTATTTTCATCTTCCCTGTCCAATTGCTCCCACTCCCTGTTCTTTCTGAATAACCCTGCACTTGATCTTGCAGCTTGTCTGCCTCCTTCCTACCATTACAACAGTGACTGCACGTCAAAATGTATTTGACTGGTTGAGGCTTGAGTGAAGCAGAGAACTGTCGGGCCGAATGGCGCGGATCTTTGCATTAACTTCCATCTAGTTCTGTGCCACAAGCGCCAACACGAGTCGAGTAGGAGAATATAACTAATGACTGAAACAGGTTCAGTATCTGACAATGAAACGCCTGCAGAATCAGTGCTTGCAGTTGCACCTGGAGCCACTAGGTGCCAGTGTTACTCCACTGTAGCCGCTGCCCAGAACATGCTCAGACAGAGTGAGCTTTACCCACAGCAGCTCCACAGGTCAACTTGGCTGCTTCTGAAATGTTTCACTTCTCAACTATTTCACAGACACACAAAAAAAAAAAACGCAGTTGGACTTCATCATGTTTGGTCTTTAATAGTGACCAGAGCACCCCGGATTCGCCTGAGGCCTCCTTAGCTCAGCCCATGAAATGACCTGTCAACATGTCAACATGTGGGAGCCAATGAACCATCAGGAATTTGCACCCCCTCCCTCCCCCCAATGGGAACATGAAACAGTGGGGAGGAGGAGACAGTAAATGTCACTCAGAACATTGAGATTTTCTGCAATAAACCAGCTCAGTGATTTCACACAATGAACACATGGATCTGTCTCCCTCCAGAGATGACTGTGTCTCACCTCTGCGTTGTGTTGCTGGTGTTAAGGGGTAAGGTGGACCTCGACTGGGAGATGTCAGTCATCTTCACTGCTCTTTCCCTGTGTGACCCCATTGGGAGTTTACCCCCTTACAAGGCACCGTCACTGTGATTGTTAATTTAGCTGCTCTCTTTCTCTTTTTGTATCCCTTTCTCTATCTCTCTTTCTCTCTGTCTAACAATAAATGTTCCTCTATGTCTGTCCCTCCCAGTCTCCCTGTCTCTCTGTCTCTCTTACTCTCTCTCCCTGTCCTCTTAGCTCCTTCATGTCTGTTGCCGATGTCTAGAATGTTGCTGTTTTTCTCTCTCTGTCTGTGCTTCCCTCTCTCTCTCTCTCTCTGTCTCTGCTTCTCTCCTTTTCTCTCACTCTTTTTCACTCTATGTCTCTCTCTCTCTTTGCAGCTCCCCGTCTCCCACCTCTCCCTTCTTACGAAGAAACACGGGACATTTAGGGCACACAGCAGGTCATTCAGCCCATCGTGCCTCTCCCCTCTTCGTGGCCGATGTCAATTTAAACATTGTCCCTGGGTTTATCTCTCTCTCTCTCTCTCTCTGTTTTACAGATGTGGGGGCCGTGTTGATGCAACAGATTCCCGCTTCCATATCCTATTCCCCAGGCTCTCCAGTCAGTATCCAGTGTATTTACACAAAGGCAGATGCTGGCTCCGATATCCACTGGTACCCGTGGCATCCGGACCGTGAGCCCGAGAACCTTTTCTATTCCACCTCTGCCGGAACAGTCATTCCCTCCAGAGAGGTTGGCGGTTTCACCGCCAGGAGACCCAGCAACACCCATTTTTCCCTGGAGTCCACCAGCCTGTGGGTGAATCAATCAGCCGTGTATTACTGTGCCTGGAGTCTGCACAGTGACTCAGAAAGGTGCCAGATTTCAGCAAAAACTCTAAAGGGGGAGGAAAGCACTTGTGGGAGATGAACCCGTCTGTCTATCTCAGTGTCTTTCTGTCTCTCTGACTATCTGCAGGTTTCTGTGTCGCTTTGTGCGTCTCTGCATCTATCTATCTATCTATCTATCTATCTATCTATCTATCTATCTATCTATCTATCTATCTATCTATCTATCTAACTATCTATCTATCTATCTATCTATCTATCTATCTATCTATCTATTTATCTATCTATCTATCTGTCTATCTGTCTATCTGTCTATCTATCTCGCTGTCCATTTTTGGTTATTTGCACTATTTATCTATCTATTTACCTTGATTATATATATATTTGTCATCGATTTATCTCTCCGTCTCTCACCTCTCTAAATATGCATCCACCATACATCTGACGTTTATCATCTATCTAACACCATTATTTACACCATACCAGTTTAATTATTGATGCATCATGATTTGTATTTTACTGATAGTTTCACCTTCTTGCTCTCCTTCGACTCAGAGTACATCAATACATTATGAATTATTAAAAATGCTGCAGCAATGTGCTCAGATCCTTCTCGTTCAGGCAGCCTCTACCTGTAAAGAACAGATTCCGAGGTGGGGTAAATGGGTTTATGGTCCTGTTGAATGAGCTGTCGGTGGTATGTGACAAGAGTTACACATAGCTCCCTATTGTACATGTCCACGATGATTCATACAATGCAAAAGTGAGACACCTCCCCAGAGAGGTCTCTCACTGGAAGACCTGCCTCCTGACGGCGGTTTGAGCATCTGTTCAAAACAGTTAACCCACTTCTTCATGACACTGTCGCTTTTCAAAGTATCTAAGATTTCACCCCAATGTAAAACATAACCCTTGAATTGTCGTTTAGCACAGGGAAAAGAGCTACCCAATGCAACACCAATCAGACACAAGCAACGAGAGCCAGATACAGACGGGAAGCATTTCCTTATTCAAGCTCCTTCCGACCAGTGGGTGTTATTATTCTGTCATACCCAGAAGTGAGGGGTCAGAAGGAAACCCTGCTTCCAGTGCTGTCATTTCCACTCTCTGCTTTATCTTCAGCCGCCTGATATTGGTTCATGAACAGATTCAGCCCTCAGTCTGCAGGATGCAGTTAGTCAAACTCTTCCTAATCGTCTGTTCTCTTCTTCCATGTAGGTATTCATCGTTCATAAAGATACCTGTGCTAAAATACATGCTGTGTTTTCATTCACTACTAACTTCTATCAAACTAGATTGATAAAACATCATTGCAGTCGATTTTCTGTCATTTCTTAAACTACTTACTTTACTTTCACTGTCAATAATATTTACTTAATGAAATTTATGACTGAATAAAAATTACTTATATATTCGTGACGCTACTATACCTATCTTTAACCGATAAGTTTTCCCTAATTCTGGATTAATTTGTCTGTCTCATATCACTTGCTACATTATTTTACAATCTCTATATCTATCTGTGTATTATCTATATATCTACAAATATATCATTTAACGATATATTGTCTGCCTATATAGTTATCTAGTATTATCTACTTATCTATTTGGATAGTTATAGTTGGTTATCATATGTCACAATATGTTCTAAACTTTTTAAACTATTCTCCTTATTTCTCAAGGCAAAACTCTAGCAGAGGTGATACACCAGTGGCCAACTCTGGTGGTGGGGAAGAGAGGTGAACCAGCAGAATTAAAGTGTTACCAGAATGACAGTAGTAAGAGCGTTATGCTGTGGTATCGGCAGTATGCCGGGCAGGGGCTCACCCTAATGGGTCATTTTATTAATGGAATCCCAGTCACATACGAAGGAAAATTTGAGGAGGAGGTGAAGATTTTAAGGCCCAAGGAGAGACGATGCAGCCTGAGGGTCCTCAAGGTTAAGGCTGCGGATGCGGCAGTGTATTACTGTGCAGCCAGTGAGCACAGCGCTGCAGACTGCCTTAGTGCCAGTGCAAAAACCAACAGGGTGAACAACACAACTGACTGACAGACAGGAGCAGTGACAATGGTTCCCTGCCACACCAGCCATTTTCCAAGCTGGTGATTCCCGGATTCCTGAACCTTCATCAAGGGCTGAATGACAGGGAATAGCAGAAGGTACGAGGAAGAGAGAGAAGGAAAGAAAGAGATGTGCCTCAGATCCCCTGCAAAATTTCAAAGTCCTCGTCTACACTGTTTAATTTCTGGCACTGTGTATGTTAAAACTAAATCACTGTCGCTGTCTCAGACTTGATTAAATAATAGGTTAATTAATGATCTAAATAAGACAGAAAGTTAACATCACCATTGTGAAGTGATCGATAGAGTATCAATCATCTACAAGGTACAAGTCAGGAGTGTGATGGAATACTCTCCACTTGCCTGGATGGGTGCAGCTCCAACTGCACTCAGGAAGCTCAACACCATCCAGGAAAAAGCAGCCCTCTTGATCAGCAACCCATCTACTACCTTCAACACTCACTCCCTTTATCACATGGCAGAAGTGTGTACCATCGACAAGATGCACTGCAGCAAAGCATCGAGTGTCCTTAGACAGCACCTTCCAAACCAACCAACTGTACCAACTAGAAGGACAAGGGCAGCAAATACATGGGGGCACCACCACCTGCAAGTTCCCCTCCAAGTCACACACCATCCTGACTTGGAACTATATCACCGTTTCTTCACTGACACTGGGTCAAAATCCGGGAACTCCCTTCCCAACAGCACTGTGGGTGTACCTACCCCCCATGGCTCAAGAAGGCAGCTCACCACCACCTTCTCAAGGGTAATCAGTGTTGTGAAATAATTGCTGGCCTTGTGAAAGAAACTCACGTCCCATGAAGGAATAAGAAAAAAAGTTATATCAGGTCTTTCACGACTTCAAGACGCCCCAAGACAGTTAACAGCCAATTAAGAACTGGAAAATGATAGTCAGATCCTCTGCTACTTCTTCTCTTGCTTTGATTTTTTTTTATTCATTCTGGGGACCTGGGTCCCTCTGAGAAGGCCAGTAGTTATTCAACATCGCTAATTGCCCTGGAGAAGGTGTGTGCTGCCTTGTAGATAACTGAAGAGTTTGCTAGGTCATTTCAGAGAGCAGTGTACTTAAAACACGGAAGCCAATTGGTGTACAGCACCATGCCATAGGCAGCAGAGACAGGCAGATAGATAGCTAGGAAGGCAGACAGGCAGATGATAGATAGATAGATAGATAGATAGATAGATAGATAGATAGATAGATAGATAGATAGATAGATAGATAGACAGACAGATAGATAGACAGACAGACAGTCAGACAGATAGATAGAAAGACAGATGGGTAGACAGATTGATAGATAGACAGACAGATAGGCAGACAGATAGATAGACAAATAGTCAAATAGATTGTTAGATAGACAGACAGATATGCAGATAGGTAGATATGAAGACAGACAGACGGATTCATACAGATAGAGAGACAAATTGACACAGATAGACAGACAGACACACAGCCATGCAGATATATAGATAGAGAGAAAGATAGACAGATAGCTACAGAGATAGATAGATAGCTGTATAGATAAATAGACAGAGATCTTTTTCTCCCTTTCTCCATCTATCTCTATCACTGCCTCTCTTTTACTCTAACTGTTTTTCACCATATCATCCTCTCTGACTCTGTCTCGCACTATGTCTCTCTCTCATTCCTTGGCACTTTCACATACACTCTATCACTCCAATAGAATCGTAGAAAGTTTAAGGCACAGCAAGAGGCCAATTGGCCCATCGTGTCTGTGGCGGCTGAAAAACAATCCACCTATTCAAATCACACCTTCCAGCATTTGGTCCATAGCCCTGCAGATTACGGCACTTGAGGTGCATATCCAGACTCCTTTGAATGAGTTGAGAGTGTCTGCCTCAACTACCCTTTCAGGCAGCGAGTACCTGACCCCCACCACTTCTAAGGTTTTCCTTTTCTCCCCTCCAATTCTTCTAACAATCACATAAAATCTCTTCCCCCTCGTCACTGATCTCTCTGCCAAGATGAATAGACCTTTCACCTCCACTCTATCCAGGCCCCTTCAATATTTTTTACATTTCTAACAGACCTCCCCTCAGCTTTCTCTGTTCCAAGGAGAACAACCCCAGCCTATCCAATCTTTCCGCACAGCTGCATTTTCCAGTTCTGGCAACATCCTCGTAAATCCCCTCTGTACCCTCTCCAGTGCAATTACATTCTTTCTGCATTGAGGTGACCAGTACTGCACACAGTACTCAAGTTGTGGCCTAACCAATGATGTATACAGTTCCAGCATAACCTCCCTGTTCGTGTATTCCATACCTCAGCTAATAAAGGAACGGATTCCATATGCCTTCTTAACCAACTTATCGACCTGTCCTGCTACCTTCAGTAATCTGGAGACATTCACTCCAAGTTCCCTCACTTCCTCTACACTTCTCAGTATTTTCCCATTAATCGTATGTTCCTTTGCCTTGTTTGACCTCCCCAAATGCATCACCTCACACCTCTCCAAGTTGGATTCCATTTGCCACTCTTCTGCCCATCTGACAAGACCATCAATATCTTCCTGCAGCCTACAGCTATCCACCTCGCGATCTACCACACGGCTAATCCTTGTGTTGTCTGCATACATCTTGAAAATGCCCCCCTACATTTACATCCAAATCGTTAATACATACCACAAAAAGCAGGGAATCCAGTGCTGAGCCCTGTGGAACGCCACTGGGAACAGCCCTCCAGTCGCTAAAACACCCATCAACAATTACCCTTTGTTTCCTGCCACTAAGCCAATTTTGTATCCACCTTGCTGCATTTCCCTTGATCCCATGGGATTTTGTTTTTTTTGAACCAGTCTGCCATGTGCAGCCTTTTCAAAAGCCTTGCTAAAATCCATGTAGACCACGTCAACTGCACTACCCTCATCTATCTTCCTTGTTACTTCTTCAAAAAATTAGATCAAGTTGATAAAACAAGATCGTCCCTTAACAAATCTATGCTGTCTATCCTTGATTAACCCATGCCTTTCTAAGTGACAGTTTTTCCTGTCTCCCAGAATAGATTGCAATAATTTTCTCACTACTGAGGTCAGACTGACTGGCCTGTAATTAGTCAGTCTATCCTTCTCTCCCTTTTTAAACGGAGGCACAACATTAACAATTCTCCAATCCTCCGGCACCACACCTGTGAGGACTGCAAAAAGATGGTCAGACCCTCTGCTATTTCTTCTCTTGCTTCTTTTTGCAGCTTCGGATTCATTTCATCCGGCCCTGGTGATTTATCAACTTTCAAGGATGCTAATCCAAATAATGTTTCCTCCCTCAGCTTCGCTCCCTTAAACCCAGAGCAACCAGCAGAAAGTGTCTTAATTCCGCCGCAAACATGCCATTCAATTTCATCGACGTTTGCTATTTTCCTTCTGTCGCTGAGTATGTTTAAATTCTGTCACAATCACTGCTCTACATTTGATCAACTGATTAATGATCTCAACAAGACTGTGCGGCGGTGACTTGTGAAATCAGCAATCAATTATTGAATATAAGACAGTGAACTCATTAATCTGTTCCCCCTTTTTTGGCAACAAAAGTGTGAAGAATATACTGTTAACCATATAACATCTACACCCACTTTTGCTCATGTAGATTTCACTCTTCTGCTTTACATCTGTACAGATACTGGCAGGAAATTAGGACAAAGACTGAATTTGTATCGTTAATTCTGCGGGTAATAATCCTCTGCAGGAGAGGATGAAACACTGAGAAGGAGGATGAATTTCGGGAATTGACTTGAAGAAGCCCACAGCATGGGTTTCACTGGGAAAGTAACAAACACAGCTTGTTGCAGTTGCACCATGCTGCCACTGGTCGGCGCAGTGGCTCCACTATATTTCGCGCCACCACAGGCTTTGGCGCCGCTGATCAATGAGTCAATTCCTCTGCTTCCGCAATCTTTTCACTTTAAAGGCTAAATGCAGTTAGATTTCCACTTTACAGTGATGTTATATGAGCCGCCGCCACTGCCATCGAACTATCCACCTTCTCTTCCTCCACTACTGATTTTAATTTGCAAAAGGATGTTAATAATCCCCTGTTGTGCGCCATAAGCTCTGGAGTCACCCAAAGCAGCTATTGTTGCACCGCTCCTTGCTTTTTTCACCTACCCTCTCCAACACCTCGCTACCTTCAAAATTTCCCTCGATTCAGCATGAAAGCAAGCTCACAAAGGGAAGAGAGTGAAGATATTGGCAGCAGAGTAGAAAGTGGGGAGGAAGGAGGGAAATGGAGAGAAGAAACAAGTGGAAAGGGGCGGAAGGAAGCAAACAAAAGAATGGGGGACAACTTAAAGGTAGGGGCGGGGATCATTGCCTTGAGATAACTTCCTTTGATGACGATCCGCTCTGCCTACACCTCATCTCTCTCCCTCCCTTAAAACCCAGAGTAACCAGCAGAAAGTCTCTCAGATCCACAGCAAACATGTCTTTCAGTTTCATCGTCTTTGCTATTTCCCTTCTGGCGCTGAGTAGGTTAAAATTCTGTCCCAATCAATCTTCTACATTTGTTTAACTGAAAGGGATGATTAATAATCTCTATAAAACTGAGCGGCGGTGACTTGTGAAATCAGTAATCGATTATTTCATATCAGACAGTGAACTCATTCATCTGTCCCCTAGTTCGGGAAGACAAGTGTTATTAATATGATGTTAACTCTTTAATGTTTGCACCCACTTGCAAACTTGTGGATTCCACGATTCTATTTTACAGTTGTAAAGATCCAGGTGCTTGCAGGAAATTAGGACACAGACCGAATTTCCGTCGTTAATTTGGTGCAACACCGACGTCCATCGTCTCAATTGTAACTCCATCGATACTAGTTCATTCACTCTAATTTCTCTTTCTAGGTGTTTGCCGGGGTGATGTGATACATCAATGGCCTCAGTCACTGGCTGTTAAACAACCAGGACCCGTGGAAATTAACTGTCTGCAGAAAGGAACAGTTCGCAACTACATGTACTGGTATCGTCAGTCCCCCGGCGGAGGATTCCTGTTAATCGGGTTTACCTATACAGCAGGTGAACCTCAGTATGAAGATGGATTTAAGAGCGGGTTTGTTATTACCAGGACTCTGAACAATAAGAAATCCACTCTGACGATCGAGAGTGTGAACGCCACGGACGAGGCGGTGTATTTCTGTGCAGCTGGTGATGGGACACAGCGGTTCAGAGTCATTGGCCGCCTTGACAAAAACCCTCACACGTCTCCCTTCAAACGGGTGCATTTAACCCAGCATTCCGTGAAGAGCAGCCCTGGCTGATCGGATGCGGATCTGCATCTGTTCAGTGCCCGTTCGAGTGGCAGAACGCCCATGTTCTAACTCCCCACAACCTCCAGACAGGCAACACACACTGTCTGTGCCCACACCTGAATAATGGTTCATAGAACGGCTCTTCAACACGTACCTCTGTCAGACCACACCTGGAGCACTGTGCACAATTCTCAGTTCCATATGCCTGTGTAGACGACATCTGAAGTGCTGGGGACAGTTCTTACATCCAAATACCTTACCTAGTGCGCATTTGGAGCCCTGTGTACAGTTCTGGTTTCCATCGACCTTGATTGGACCAAATCTGCAGTGCTGTGCAGAGTGCTGGTCTCCATATTACACAGAGAGATACGAGCAGAAGTACAAAAACGATTTACAAGAATGATACCGGAGCACAAAAGGTTATAACTATGAGGAAAGATTGAAAAGTCTGGGATTCTTTTCCCCAGTCAAGAGAAGGCTGAGGGGTGACCTGATAGAGGTGCTCAAGATTATGAAAGAATATGACAGGGCAGAGAAGATGTCTGTATTTGTGAGGAAGGTAATGAATACATCATACTCACTAATAACTCCAAGAAATGAATTTACACAGAGTGGTAAGAATGTGGAATTCGCTAGCACACAGAAAAATGATGTGTATAACCAGATATATATAAATGGATGCTGGATAAAAACATTAGGGAGCAGGAAATAGCACGTCATACTGATAGGGCTGGTTGAAGACATTGTTCATGTTCTTTCATCGGATGTGGGAATAAAATGTGAGAATAAGCTAACCAGCAATATAAAAACAGATGGTCGGAGCTTTTACATAAAAAGCAAGAGAGTAGCTGAAGCTGACGTTGGTTCCTTCGAGGTAAAGGCAGGTGAAATCATCATGAGGAATGGGGAAATAGCAGGGGAATTGAACTAATATTTTGTGCTTGTCTTCACAGTTGAAGACACAAGTTCCATCCCAGAAATAGGCAGTTATCTGGGGCTTAAAAAGAGTGAGGAAATTAAGGATATTCATATCAATTGAGAAAAACTTTTGGAGAAACCTGAGGGATTAAAATCTGACAAGTCCCCTGGAACAGATGGATTATATACCAGAGTTCTAAAAGAGATAGCTGCAGAGAGAGTGTGGGCGCTGGTTATGATTTGCCAGAATTCCTTAGATTCAGGAATGGTCCCATCGGAATGAAAGTTAACAAATGTTCCACGGCTTTTCAAGAAAAGAGGCAGTGAGAAATCTCAGGATAAGGGATCAGTCATTCCGGACTGAGATGAGGAGAAATGACTTCACTCAAAGGTTTGTGAAACTTTGGATTTCTCTACCCCAGAGTGTTGTGGATGCTCCTTCACTGAATACATTTAAGGCTGGAATTTTTGATCCCTCAGGAAATGAAGGGATATGGGGAGCAGGCAGGAAAGTGGAATTGAAGCCCAAGATCAGCCATGATTGTATTGAATGACGGAGCAGGCTCGATGGGATATATTGTCTTCACCCGCTCCAATTTCTTGTGTTCTGTGGGTCTCAAGTCACATGTAGGCCAGACCAGGTAAGGACGGTGGATTTCCTTCCCTAAAAGAAATGAGTGAGCCAGCTGGGTGTCAGGGCCCCTTAACAGAGACAAGCTTTCAATTGCAGATTTTCTGATGAAATGATTGTATTTATTCATTAATTGAATTTAAATTCCACCATCTGACCTGGTAAGATTCTAACGCATGTCCCGTAGAGATTCACCCCGGCCTAATTCGATGTCACCAGCGTCAGCAGCCGAAGCAATGGATAAAAAATGGGAAGACGGAGCAATTACAAAGCATGTCTTCATAATGCCTATTTTATCAATTGCACTGTGCAAATCTCAGGTGCCTGTAGTTACACATTACAGCCACGAGATGGGGATGGAGCTCCACCGCAGTCTGAGTCCCACTTGCTTCTGAAAAGACTGAGCGAGCAAAGCAGCAGTGACTTGACCAATCTACCAAATAGTCAATTCCACTAACTCTGAAACAGATTAAAATCATAACCATTCCACCCAAAATAGACAACTGGATTTCCCCAAGTCTGCTCGTTCATAGTGACTGGTTTGAGCAAACACTTGTGATATACTAAAACAAATGATCTGAAGGAAGTAAAGAGGGGAAGCAAAGTTAGAAAACAGTGAAAGAAAAATGGAGAAGGAGGAATTTCATATAAAGAAACACATTCAGGGATGTGCACATCACTGACAATGTCAGTATTCATTATCTATGCCGAATTGCCCTTAACTGAATGACTTGCTCGCCCATTTCAGAGGCAGTTAACAGTGAACTACATTGCTATCAGGTGATGCATTTTGGCAGCAGGGAGACAGAGAGGAAATACAGACTTAATGACACAGGCCTGAAGAGTGTTCAAGGGCAGAGGGACCTGGGGGTTAATGTGCATAGATCTTTGAAGGTGGCAGGACATATTGAGAGAGAGGTTCACGAAGCTTATGGGATCTTGGGATTCATGAACAGAGGTATAAAGTACAAAAGCAGGGTGGTTATGCTCAACATATATGAGGTTCTGGTTAGGCCCCAACTTGAGTACTGAGCCCGGTTCTGGTCACCACACTTTCGGAAGGATGTAGGGTCCTTGAGAGGGTGCAGAGGAGATTTACCGGGATGGTTCCAGGGATGAGAGATTTTAGCTACATGGTTAGTTTGGTGAAGCTGGGGTTGTTCTCCTTGGAGCAAAGGAAATTGAGGGGAGATTTCACAGAAGTGTACAAAATGAAGAGAGGTTTAGATAAAGTAGACAAAGAAAAACTGTTCCCATTAGCTGATTGTACAAAGACTAGGGGACGAAGAGGATAGGAACAAAACAGAGAATAAAAGCTGAGAAAAACTGAAATCCGATAGGGAGTTGAGGAGAATTCTTTACCCAAAATACAGAATTCAATGCCAGCAGAAACTGCTAAGACAAAGGCAGGAACAGGAAGGGGCCATTCAGGCCCTCAATTCTGTACCACCATTCAATGAGACCATGGCTGATCTGTGATCTAACTCCATGTTCCCACCTTTGCCCCATATCCCTTAATATTTATTTTGGATCACAAAAACCTATCCATCTCCGATTTCAAATTAACAATTGATTCAGCATCAATTTCCGTGAGCAGAAGAGAGTTCAAACCTCTCCACCCATTGTGTGTAAAAGTGTTTCCTAATTTCACTCCTGAAAAGTCTGGCTCTAATTTTTAGTCTTGGCCTCTTAGTCCTAGATTCCCAAACCAGCGGTAATAGTTTCTCTCTATCTACTCCCAAAGACTAAATAAATACGACTTCAAACTGGAGACCTCCAGCCTGCGGGAGAATCACTCGGCCGTGTATTTCTGTGCCTGGAGTCTTCACAGTGATTCAGAGAGATGGAGCAGTTCAACAAAAACACCAAAGGCAGCAGGAAACATCTGTTTCAGAGAAAATTGCTCGGTACCTCGACCTACTGTTCCCTTATGCAGAGTGACAGTGTTTATTACAATAAAAAGAGTTGTGTTATGATTGTAGTGACACACTAGATTTACAGGTACTGCCGAGGGTGCAATGAAGGATTAATAAGGATGTCACGAGATTTCAGAATGAAATTATCAGGAATCAATGACAATAATCTGGGTATTGAAACATTAACACTGTGTTTACCTTCTCCACAGGCACAGCAGAGGGGGATCCAGGACCATGGACCGGACAATGGCTTTCAGAACGATTTAGTGAGAAAACTAAGAGAGCAGGAGATCATGTAGATCCAGCTTGATATACATCAACAGGACAAGGAAACCCACTACTTTAGAGAGAGAAAGAGTGTGTATGTGTGTGAAAGAGAGAGCGAGATCTAGTGAGAGAGAGGAAAAACGACAGGCAGAGTTAAAGAGACTGAGACAGAGAGAGATACAGCGATCGAGGCAAAGACAGTGAGACAGCAAGAGACACATAATGAGGGAGAGAGAGAGACACTGAGATAAAGAGCTTGTGACAGATAGGGAGATAGATCTAGAGAGAGACAGAGACAGGGAAATAACTGAAGAGATAACAAGATTAAGAGAGAGGGAGAGTCAGAGAGAAGGAGAGAATGGGAGACATAACCTTAGATACATGAGGAGAGAGAGAGTCAGAGAGAGAAAGTGAGCCAAGATAGACTGAGATAGAGAGGGAGAGAGAGTCTGAGAAAGGAAGAGAGTGGGAGACATAAACCTAGACACATGAGGAGAGAGAGAGAGAGAGACAGAGAGAGAGTGCAAGAGAGCGGAAGGTAAACTGAGATAGAGATAGATAGATAGAGAGAGAGAGAGAGAGAGAGAGAGAGAGAGAGAGAGAGAAGCAAATTGGCAGCCAATTCAATTCTGATTTGTTGAACTGGGTGAATGGGCGTCTCCAACATTGTATCACTTCCTAATGCTCTTCATGTTCCTCCCAATGATTTGTAAAGAGTGGATTTGGACCCTCACAAGAGTCTAAGCTCCTGATCTCACTCCTGTGTCTATTAAGAGAACAAGTTGAAGTGAAAGATGTATCTGTTACTGTGTCTGATAATCTTGTTTCATTGTAAGTGAATGTGAAATGCAAAAACTATCGGTAATAACTGTCCCCTCTTCTCCCTGTCTCCCTTTCATTCCCAGAAGTTCCCTGTTTACTGATCTCCTCCTCTCTCCATCTCTCTCCCAGATGTGAACTCACAGACTATCCTCCAGACTCCCGCTGCTGTCTCCAGATTTCCCGGGAAAGGAGTGGAACTGAGGTGCACAGTGGAGGGGAGCAGCAGTAACATCTACATGTACTGGTACAGACAAGAGCCAGGGAAGGAGCCGCTGTTGATGTTTTACTCCAATACTGCTAACTATGTGGATCCAGAGGGGACGGTGGACGGTTTTACCGCCAAGAAACTGAATAAGTACGAGTTCAAACTGGAGTCCTCCAACCTGCGGGAGAATCACTCAGCCATGTATTTCTGTGCCTGGAGTCTTCACAGTGACTCAGAGAGATGGAGAAGTTCAACAAAAACCCCAAAGGCAGCAGGAAACACCTGTGTCAGATAAAACCAGTCGGTGCTGCTTCCTGTTGGTTTTTTTTTTATCATTGGGAACATGTTTCTCACAAGAAGACAGTGCGGATTTAAATAGAAAGTGACAGGTTAGATATAGAAGCACAGGGGAATTGTGGAATAGACTTTGCAGAAATGATATCAGAACACAGAGGTTAAAGTTATCAAGATAGTTTGAACATCGGGGGATCTTTGCTCCAGAAAGGAGAAACTGAAGGGTAAGCATTCAACGGTCTTAGAGAGATTATTACAGATTTTAATATGTGAAATGAAGATCAGATAAACACAGATAGATAGATAGAGAGATAGATAGATAGATAGAGAGAGAGAGAGATACATCCGTTGTCGTTGGATGTCACGGTGTTTTCTTTCTCCAAAGGGACAGCAGAGTGCGCTGCAGGACCATGATAAACATCAGAGTCTGGAACACACTTTAACAGCGACCTGGGAACACAAGGAGTTCATTCATCACCTCGAAAACACTCCGCCCTTCAATGAGATCATGAATGATCAGTAACGTCCTGTCGCTCCCTCTCTCCATCCCTCTCTCTCCCTCTCTCCATCCCTCTCTCTCCATCCCTCTCTCTTCCTCTCTCTCCCTCTCTCCATCCCTCTCCCTCCAAACCTCTCCCTCTCTCTAGCCCTCACTACACGTAGGCAAACAACCCCACAATGTATAGGAACTAACTCAGCTCGGAACTCTTAACCATCTGAGCGCTGTTTCACACTGTTCAAAAGTGAGACCCCTCTCCAGATACCTTCATCTCCGGGACTGGGACATCTGCCTCCTGACGGCGAGATCAGAAGCTGCTGAAACCTGTTTACCAACTTTCATCTCAGACTCGAGTCGCATTTGATGTGTTCTTCAAAGAAACCAGCAGTTCAGACCAGTGAACAATTTAACCCTTTAACTCCCATTCAGCAAAGAGGTACGGTAGCAGAGTGGTTATTTTACTGGACTAGTAATCCAGAGGCCTGTACTAATGATCCCCGGACATGAGTTCAATTTTCACCAGGGGCAGAAATGGAATTTAAATTCAATTAAATAAATAAATAGAAATCTGTCATGGAAAGTATGAGTAATCCTGTACATGGAGTGTCGTAAAAACCCAACGGATTCATTGATGTCCTTCAAGGAAGGAAATCTGCCGTTCTAACCCGGTCTGGCCTATAAGTGACTGCAGACCCACAGCAATGAGGTTGACTATTAACTGCCCTCTGATATGGCCCAGCAGGTACTCCCAAAGATGGTTCACCATCACCTTCTCAGGGTCAATAAGGGATGGGCACACTCTCTGGGTATAGAGGCTTGTTTCCCTGAATTCTACTCTATCAAAGCCCTTTCTGAAATGTGAACACCTCTATTCAATCTCCCCCTATCCTCCTGTGTTGTATCATTCCACAACATTGTTATGCAAAGTAATGGGGTGGAGCAGAGTGTCGCAGTAAGTGACTGCCAATAACAATGACAACTGGATGCTGGGTATTTAATTGGATACGATATAGAAAACGCCTGCAAGTGTGTTGTTGAAAACTCCACACGTTCACACATCGAGTTAGTATCGAATGAAGAAATCATGTTGCATGAAGTTCTCTGTTTAATCTTGATGGCTGCATTCTTTCCACGTAAGTGAAAGTCAGAAACTGTGTAGAATAATGTATTGTAATGTCAGCGGTGATTCTGTCTGGAACACTCCTGTGTCTGAGTCTCACTCCACAACACTTGAGCTCAAAGTCAAAAGTAACACCCCAGGTGTCAGGGCTGAGGGAGTGCTGCACTGTCGCAGAGGCAGGACTGAGGGAGTGCTGCACTATCGCAGAGGCAGTACTGAGGGAGTGCTGCACTATCGCAGAGGCAGTATTGAGGGAGTGCTGCACTGTCGCAGAGGCAGTACTGAGGGAGTGCTGCACTATCGCAGAGGCAGTACTGAGGGAGTGCTGCACTGTCGCAGAGGCAGTACTGAGGGAGTAACTACATTGGTTGCAAAGCCTTTCTGATGTCTTGAGGTCCTGAACGGCGCTATATTAATGTCAGCCCTTTCTTTCTTGCAATGCAGCTCCTGCTCCAATCCATTATTGACTGAAATAATAATTTAATCGATGTTCCATCCCACAGGAATACTCGCCTCCTATGTGGAACAGTCGCCCTCTATCCTATCGATTGCAGCAGGAGATTCAACAACACTCAGATGCACGCTGACCAATCCTGGCTGTACATTAATGTACTGGTACAGACAACAACCAGACAGGGCACTGGAATCTCTGTTCTATTCTGCGACAGAAGGGTCTGTTACAAATTACACGTCTGAGTCATTTAATGCAGTCAGATCCAGCAATGCACTGTTTACTTTGGCACTGAGAAACGCTGCTCCATCTCACACCGCTGTCTATTTCTGTGCTTGCAGTATCGCACAGTGTTTGAGAAAGCGGATTCGCAGCTGCAAGAACCTGCAGCGGATGAACGGGAGTTCAGTGCTCATCATCCACCGGCAGGGGGCAGCAGTAGATTGAATGTCAGTGTTCATCTTCCACCAGCAGGGGCAGCAGTAGATTGAATGTCTGTCCTCATTTTCCCCCGACAGGGGGCAACAGTAGATTGAATCGCTGTGCTCATCTTCCACCGGCAGGGGGCAGCAGTAGATTGAATCTCAGTGCTCATTTTCCACCAGCAGTTGGCAGCAGTGGATTTGAGCCTCCCTGATGGTTATGGACCCAGTAATAGAACACAGACCTTAGAACATTACAGCGCAGTCCAGGCGCTTCGGCCCTCGATGTTGCGGCGACCTGTGAAACGATCTGACCTAAACTATACCATTTTCATCCATATGTCTATCCAATGACCACTTAAATGCCCTTAAAGTTGGCGAGTCTACTACTGTTGCAGGCAGGGCGTTCCACGCCCCTACTACTCTCTGAGTAAAGAAACTACCTCTGACATCTGTCCTATATCTATCACCCCTCAACTTAAAGCTATGTTCCCTCGTGTTTGCCATCACCATCTGAGGAAAAAGACTCTCACTATCCAACCTATCTAATCCTCTGATTATCTTATATGTCTCTATTAAGTCACCTTTCCTCCTCCTTCTCTCCAACGAAAACAACCTCAAGTCCCTCAGCCTTTCCTCATAAGACCTTCCCTCCACACCAGGCAACAACCTAGTAAATCTCCTCTGTACCCTTTCCAAAGCTTCCACATCCTTCCTATAATACGGTGACCAGAACTGCACGCAATACTCCAGGTGCGGCCGCACCAGAGTTTTGTACAGCTGCAGCATGACCTCGTGGCTCCGAAACTCGATCCCCCTACTAATAAAAACTAACACACCGTATGCCTTCTTAACAGCCCTATTAACCTGGGTGGCAACTTTCAGGGATTTATGTACCTGGACACCAAGATCTCTCTGCTCATCGACACTACCAAGAATCTTCCCATTAGCCCAGTACTCTGCATTCCTGTTACTCCTTCCAAAGTGAATCACCTCACACTTTTCCGCATTTAACTCCATTTTCCATCTCTCAGCCCAGCTCTGCAGCCTATCTATGTCCATCTGTAACCAACAACATCCTTCGGCAATATCCACAACTCCACCGACATTTGTGTCATCCACAAATTTACTAACCCACCCTTCTACACCCTCATCCAGGTCATTTATAAAAATGACAAACAGCAGTGGCCCCCAAACAGATCCTTGCGGTACACCACTAGTAACTAAACTCCAGGATGAACATTTACCATCAACCACCACCCTCTGTCTTCTTTCAGCGAGCCAATTTCTGATCCAAATCACTAAATCACCTTCAATCCCATACTTCCGTATTTTCTGCAATAGCCTACCGTGGGGAACCTTACCAAACGCCTTACTGAAATCCATATACACCACATCCACGGCTTTACCCTCATCCACCTGTTTGGTCACCATCTCAAAAAACTCAATAAGGTTTGTGAGGCACGACCTACCCTTCACAAAACCGTGCTGACTATCGCTGATGAACTTATTCTTTTCAAGATGATTATAAATCCTATCTCTTATAACCTTTTCCAACATTTTACCCACAACCGAAGTAAGGCTCACAGGTCTATAATTACCAGGGCTGTCTCTACTCCCCTTCCTGAACAAGGGGACAACATTTGCTATCCTCCAGTCTTCCGGCACTTTTCCTGTCAACAATGACGACATAAAGATCAAGGACAAAGGCTCTGCAATCTCCTCCCTGGCTTCCCAGAGAATTCTAGGATAAATCTCATCTGGCCCAGGGGACTTATCTATTTTCACACTTTCCAAAATTGCTAACACCTCCTCCTTGTGAACCTCAATCCCATCTAGCCTAGTAGTCTGTATCTCAGTATTCTCCTCGACAACATTTTCTTTCTCTACTGTAAATACTGATGCTAAATATTCATTTAACGCAACCCCTATCTCCTCTGATTCCACACACAACTTCCCACTACTATTCTTGATTGGCCCTAATCTAACTCTAGTCATTCTTTTATTCCTGATATACCTATAGAAAGCCTTAGGGTTTTCCTTGATCCTATCCGCCAATGACTTCTCGTGACCTCTCCTCGCTCTTCCAAGCTCTCCCTTTCGATCCTTCCTGGCTAGCTTGTAACTCTCAAGCGCCCAAACTGAGCCTTCACGTCTCATCCTAACATAAGCCTTCTTCTTCCTCTTGACAAGCGCTTCAACTTCTTTAGTAAACCACGGCTCCCTCGCTCGACAACTTCCTCCCTGCCTGACAGGTACATACTTATCAAGGACACGCAGTAGCTGCTCCTTGAATAAGCTCCACATTTCGATTGTGCCCATCCCCTGCAGTTTCCTTCCCCATCCTACGCATCCTAAATCTTGCCTAATCGCATCATAATTTCCTTTCCCCCAGCTATAATTCTTGCCCTGCTGTATATGCCTGTCCCTGCCCATTGCTAAGGTAAACCTAACCGAATTGTGATCACTATCACCAAAGTGCTCACCTACATCTAAATCTAACACCTGGCCGGGTTCATTACCCAGTACCAAATCCAATGTGGCATCGCCCCTGGTTGGCCTGTCTACATACTGTGTCAGAAAACCCTCCTGCACACACTGGACAAAAACTGACCCATCTAAAGTACTCAAACTATGGTATTTCCAGTCAATATTTGGAAAGTTTAAGTCCCCCATAACAACTATCCTGTTACTCTCGCTGCTGTCGAGAATCATCTTTGCTATCCTCTCCTCTACATCTCTGGAACTATTCGGAGGTCTAGATTAGATTAGATTAGACATACAGCACTGAAACAGGCCCTTCGGCCCACCTAATCTGTGCCGACCATCAACCACCCATTTATACCAATCCTACACTAATCCCATATTCCTACCAAACATCCCCACCTGTCCCTATATTTCCCTACCACCTACCTATACTAGTGACAATTTATAATGGCCAATTTACCTACCAACCTGCAAGTCTTTTGGCTTGTGGGAGGAAACCGCAGCACCCGGAGAAAACCCACGCAGACACAGGGAGAACTTGCAAACTGCACATCGGCAGTACCCAGAATCAAACCCGGGTCCCTGGAGCTGTGAGGCTGCAGTGCTAACCACTGTGCCACTGTGGCGCCCCACAGGTCCATAGAAAACTCCCAACACGGTGACCTCTCCTCTCCTGTTTCTAACCTCGGCCCATACTACCTCAGTGGACGAGTCCTCAAACGTCCTTTCTGCCGCCGTAATACTCTCCTTGATTAACAATGCCACACCCCACCCCCACCCCCCTCTTTTACCATCTTCTCTGTTCTTACTGAAAGATCTAAATCCCGGAACCTGCAGCATCCATTCCTGTCCCTGCTCTACCCATGTCTCCGAAATGGCCACAACATCGAGATCCCAGGTACCAACCCATGCTGCAAGCTCACCCACCTTATTCCGGATGCTGCTGGCGTTGAAGTAGACACACTTTAAACCAAGTTCTTGCTTGCCAGTGCCCTCTTGCGTCCCTGTAACCTTATCCCCTACCTCACTACTTTCAACAGCCTGTACACTGGAACTACAATTTAGGTTCCCATCCCCCTGCTGAATAAGTTTAAACCCCCCCGAAGATCACTAGCAAATCTCCCCCCCCAGGATATTGGTACCCCTCTGGTTCAGGTGAAGACCATCCTGTTTGTAGAGGTCCCACCTACCCCAGAAAGAGCCCCAATTATCCAGGAAACCAAAACCCTCCCTCCTACACCATCCCTGCAGCCACGTGTTCAACTCCTCTCTCTCCCTATTCCTCGCTTCGCTAGCACGTGGCACGGGCAAGAACCCAGAGATAACAACTCTGTTTGTTCTCGCTCTAAGCTTCCACCCTAGCTCCCTGAATTTCTGCCTTAAATCCACATCTCTCTTCCTACCTATGTCGTTGGTGCCTATGTGGACCACGACTTGGGGCTGCTCCCCCTACCCCTTAAGGATCCCAAAAACACTATCCGAGACATCACAAACCCTGGCACCTGGGAGGCAACACATCAACCGTGAGTCTCTCTCGTTCCCACAGAACCTCCTCTCTGTTCCCCTAACTATGGAGTCCCTAATGTCTAATGCTCTGCTCCTCTTCCCCCTTCCCTTCTGAGCAACAGGGACAGACTCTGCACCAGAGACCTGTACCCCATTGCTTACCCCTGGTAAGTCGTCCCCCCCCCAACAGTATCCAAAACGGTATATCCAAAATGAGCACAGACCAAGCTGTAGAATAGATCAGCAGCCCAGTATGACCCAAATATTGTTCCACCTACATCCCTCGGGCCAGTGTTGCAGAAAACGTTTGCCAGGAGTCCCACCTGACTATTTGAGAATCAACATCTAGCTGTTGTTTTCTTAATTCGTTCATGTGATGTGGGCCTCGCTGGTTAGGCCAGCATTTATTGCCCATCTCTAATTGCCCTTGAACTGAGAGGCTTGCTGGGCCATTGCAGAGGGCATTTAATAGTCAAACACATTGTGTGGATCTGGAGTCACATGTAGGCCAGACCAGGTGAAGGCGGCAGATTTCCTTCCCTCATAGTCGTCAGAGAACTGGATGGATTTTTGAAACAATGGACACGATTAGACGAGCTTTCTTTCCAAAAAAAAATCCAGATTTATTAATGGCATTGAAATTTCATGATCTGTATTGGTGGGATTCACCCCACATCGCTAAAACACTAGCAGAGACTGTGGATTAGGAGTCTCGTTAAATTACCAACACACTAATACATCCCCGACAGGAGCAGATCATTTGGAATCCAGATGTCTGTAATTGGAAATCTACATGTGGCTACTTTGGGAATGCCGATGAGGTTCATTTGGAAATCTGGATATGAACAACTGGAGAGTTCTAATCAGTAAATTAGAAACTGAACAACAGACACCCTTGTTGGGGATATTAACAACACTTAATCCAGTCACTCAACCATCAAAAGCAACCACGTCCATTCTGATTGGTTGGGTGGTGGAAAGGGGCGTGGCCAACACTGCATCACTTCCTCATGCCCTTCATGTTTTCCTCAATGATTTGTAAAGAGCGGATTGGTTAGTCACAGAACTGATCCCCTCTGTTCCACTGCCTTTGCTGTTTGAGAGGGCAGTGTCAAGTGGGCGATGTATCTGTTCCTGGCTCTGATAATCCTGGTTCAACGTGAGTGCCAAATACAAGGATTATCCTTCAGAACCTTTCTCTCCTCTCCCTGTTTTTCTTTCATTCCCAGAAGTTCCCTGTTTACTGATCTCCTCCTCTCTCCATCTCTCTCCCAGATGTGAACTCAAAGAATATCCACCAGACTCCCGCCGCTGTCTCCAGATTTCCCGGGAAAGGAATGGAACTGAGGTGCACTGTGGAGGGGAGCAGCAGTACCCTCTACATGTACTGGTACAGACAAGAGCCGGGGAAGGAGCCGCTGCTGATGTTTTACTCCAATACTGCTAACTATGTGGATCCAGAGGGGACGGTGGACGGTTTTACTGCCGAGAGACCGACTGACTCCCAGTTCAACCTGGAGTCCTCCAGCCTGTAGGAAAATCACTCGGCCGTGTATTTCTGTGCCTGGAGTCTTCACAGTGACTCAGAGAGATGGAGCAGTTCAACAAAAACCCCAAAGGCAGCAGGAAACACCTGTTTCAGATAAAACCAGGTGGTGCTGCGTCTTGTTGGGTGTTGTTTTTTTTATTATTGGGAACATGTTTTTCACAAGAAGACAGGGCGAAATTTAATAGAAAGTCACTCTAGAATTTGCCTTTATAGCCACTCCAGGCGCTGCTCCACACACCACTGACCACCTCCAGGCGCTTACTCATTGTCTCTCGAGATAAGGAGGCCAAAGAAGACGAAGATATAGAAACACAGGGGAATTGTGAAATAGACTTTACAGGAATGATATCAAAACACAGAGGTTAAAGTTATCAAGATAATTTGAGCATCGGGGGATCTTTGCTCCACAAAGGTGAAGACTGACGGGTCAACGTTCAGCGGTCTTTGAGAGGTTAATAAATATTTTAATATGTGAAATGAAGATCAGATAAAGCCAGACAGACTGGCAGATAGATAGCTAGATAGATAGATAGATACCTAGATAGATAGATAGATAGATAGATAGATAGATAGATAGATAGATAGATAGATAGATAGATGGATGGATGGATGGATGGATGGACAGATAGAAACAAACGGTGTGGTGTTATGTCACTGTGTTTTCTTTCTCCAAAGGGACAGCAGAGTGCGCTGTAGGACCATGATAAATATCAGAGTCTGGAACACACTTTGACAGTGACCTGGGAACACAACGAGAACATTCATCACCTCGGAAACACTCCGCCCTTCAATGAGATCACGACTGATCAATACATTCCCATCGCTCCCTCTCTGCATTCCACTCTCTCCCTCTCCATCCCTCTCTCCATCCCTCTCTCTCCCTTTATTTCCATCCCTCTCTCTCACTCTATCTACCAAGCTGGTGTAAAATGAGAGAATGCCGTTATACATTCCTGTCTTTTACAGGGGCAGTGACTGTCTCTCTATCTATCTCTCGATTTCTCTCCCTCTCTCTATATCTATCTGTCTACCTGACTGTCTCTCTATCTAGCTCGATATTTCTCTACCTATCTGACTTTCCCTCCATCTCTCTATTTCTCTACCTCTCTCTATATCAATCTGTCGACCTGACTGTCTCTCTCTCTATCTATCTCTCTACCTGGTTGTCGATCTCTTTGTCTCTCTATCTATCTATCTCTCTACCTGTTTAAATATCTCTCTGTCTCTGTATCCATCTAACTCTATCTTTAGGCGATTACAGTTCGTGTGAACTAATTAAATATACTGCAGTAATGTAACAAATGACTGTCTTTTCATAGATTTTCTATATATTAACCAGTAGAAGATGTCGTTCATCATCAATTATCTATCAAAATCCTCTATGATCTTCAATATCTGGATCACATCTACCATTAACCTTCTCTGCTCTAAGGAGAGAAACCCCCAGCTTCTCCAGTCTCTCCACAGTAACTGAAGTCCCTCATCCCTGGCACCAGTCTGGTTAACCTCCCTCTAACCTTCACTGCAAAGAGGCGAACAACTCCCAAATGTACAGGAACTCAATACATCTGGCGATTAAACATCGAGACAGAGAGGGTGAATCAGGGAGACATAGAGAGGAAACACTCAGCATAAATGAAGGGGTCAGAGGGAGACAGAGAGAGGAAGATGCACACACACGCGTGCGCACACACAGATACAGAGAGAAAAAGAGAGAGAAAGAATGGGAGACAAAGCTCGATACATGCAGAGAGAGAGTGAGCAACAAATAGTAAGAAAGAGAGAGGAAGATGCACACACGCGCATACACACACACAGATACAGATCCTGTTCCTCCCAATGATTTGTAAAGAGTGGGTTGGTTATTGACAGCACTCATCATTCCTGCTCTCTCCCCTTTGCTGATTCATTGAGATTTCATTGAAACAATATTTCTACTTCACATTTCTTTTGGTTATGTTTTTATTTATTTATCTATTTCTTTCTCTCTCCCCACTGGACTGAAGTTCCCTGTTTATTGATCTCGTCCTCTCCCTGTCTCTTTCCCAGATGTGAACTCACAGACTACCCGCCGCTGTCTCCAAATTTCCTGGTGAGCAGGTGAAGCTGAAATGCACCGTGGATGGTAGCAGTGACCCTTACATATACTGGTACAGACAATACCCGGGGAAGGAGCTGCAGCTGATGTTTTACTCCCTAACTGCACAAGGGGTGAACTCAAAGGGGACGGTGGAGGCTTTCACCACCGAAAGACCGACTGACTCCACGTTCGACCTGGAGTCCTCCAGCCGACGGGAGAATCATTCGGCCGTATATTCCTGTGCCTGGAGTAATCACAGTGACTCAGAGAGATGGAGCAATTCAACAAAAACCCGAAAGGCAGCAGGAAACACCTGTGGAGGGTAAAACCGTTCGGTGCCTCGACCTGCTGTTCCCTTTTGCAGAGTGAAAGTGTTTATTACAATAAAAAGAGCTGAGTTAATATTGTAGTGAGATTTTAGATTTACAGGTACTGGCGAGGGTGCAATGAACGATGAATAAGGATGTCACGAGATCTCAGAATGTAACTATCCGGAATCAATGACAATAATCTGGATTTTTTATGCACTGACCCTGTGTTTACCTTCTGCACAGGGACAGCAGAGGGGGTTCCAGGACCATGGAATGGACAATGGCTTTGAAAAGGATTTAGTGAGAAAACGGAAAGAGCGGGAGGTCTGCAGATCCAGCTTGATATACATGAACAGGACAAGGACACCCACTTTGTTAGAGAAGGGAAGATAGTGTATGTGTGTGACAGAGAGAGATCTAGTGAGAGAAAGCAAAAACGACAGACAGAGTTAAAGAGACTGAGACAGAGAGGGAGACAGAGATAGAGACAATAAGGGGATATTACAGGGATTGATCTGGAGAATGAAGGATTATTGTAGGGATTGATCTGGAGAATGAAGGATTATTATAGGGATTGATCTGGAGAATGAGGGATTATTATAGGGATTGATCTGGAGAATGAAGGATTATTATAGGGATTGATCTGGAGAATGAGGGATTATTATTGGGATTGATCTGGAGAATGAAGGATTATTATATGGATTGATCTGGAGAATGAGGGATTATTATTGGGATTGATCTGGAGAATTAAGGATTATTATAGGGATTGCTCTGGAGAATGAGGGATTATTATCGGGATTGATCTGGAGAATGAAGGATTATTATAGGGATTGATCTGGAGAATGAGGGATTATTATCGGGATTGATCTGGAGAATTAAGGATTATTATAGGGATTGATCTAGAGAATGAAGGATTATTATAGGGATTGATCTGGGAGATTGAGTGGGGTCAGTGAGTGGAGTCAGTGAGTGGAATCTATGAGTGGGGTCAGTGAGTGGTGTCACTCAGTTGAGTCAGTGAGTGAGGTCAGTGAGTGGGGTCAGTGAGTGGGGTCAGTGAGTGCGGTCAGTGACCGGGGTCAGTGAGCGGAGGCAGTGAGTGGAGTCTGTGAGTGGAGTCAGTGAGTGGGGTTAGTGAGCGGGGTTAGTGAGCGGGGTTAGTGGGGAGTCAGTGAGTGGGATCAGTAAGTGGGGTCAGTGAGTGGGGTTAGTGAGCAGGGTCAGTGGGGAGTCAGTGAGTGGGATCAGTAAGTGGAGTCAGTGAGTGGAGTCACTGAGTTGTGTCACTCACTGAAGTCAGTGAGTGAGGTCAGTGAGTGGGGTTAATGAGCAGGGACAGTGAGTGGAGGATGTTAGTGGAGTCCGTGAGTGGAGTCAGTGAGCAGAGGCAGTGAGTGGAGTCTAAGAGTGGGGTCAGTGAGTGGGGTCAGTGAGCGGGGACAGTGAGCGGGGACAGTCAATGGAGTCAGTGAGCGGGGTTAGTGAGTGGGGTTAGTGAGCGGGGTCAATGGGGAGTCAGTGAGTGGGATCAGTAAGTGGGGTCAGTGAGCGGGGTTAGTGAGCGGGGTCAGTGCGTGGGGTCAGTGAGTGGAGTCAGTGAGTGGAGTCACTGAGTGGTGTCACTCAGTGGAGTCAGTGAGTGAGGTCAGTGAGTGGAGTCAGTGGGCGGGGACAGTGAGTGGAGTCAGTGAGCGGGGTTAGTGAGCGGGGTTAGTGAGCGTAGTCAGTGAGTGGGGTCAGTGACAGGGGTTAGTGAGTGGGGTCAGTGCGTGTGGTCAGTGACTGGAGTCAGTGAGTGGAGTCACTCAGTGGAGTCAGTGAGTGAGGTCAGTAAGTGGGGTCAGTGAGTGTGGACAGTGAGTGGACTCAGTGAGTGGGGTCAGTGAGAGGAGTCAGTGAGTGGTGTCGGTGAGTGGAGTCAGTGAGCGGGGTCAGTCAGTGGGGTCAGTGAGTGGGGACAGTGAGTGGAGACAGTGAGTGGGGTCAGTCAGTGGTGTCAGTGACTGGGGTCAAAGAGAGGAGTCAGTGAGTGGTGTCAGTGGGTGGGGTCAGTGAGATGAGTCAGTGAGTGGGGTAACTGAGTGGGGTCACTGAGTGGGGTCACTGAGTGGGGTCCGTGAGTGGGGACAGTAAGTGGAGTCAGTGAGAGAGGACAGTGAGTGGAGTCAGTGAGTGGTGTCAGTGAGTGGGGTCAGTGTGTGGGGTCACTGAGTGGGGTCAGTGAGTGGAGTCAGTAAGTGGTGTCAGTGAGTGGGGTCAGTGAGTGGGGTCAGTGAGTGGGGTCAGTGAGGTGGGTCAATGATTGGGGTCTATATCGATCGATCTATCTATCTATCTATCTCTCAATCTATCTATCTCTCAATCTATCTATCTCTCAATCTATCTATCTCTCTATCTATCTATCTCTCTATCTCTCTATCTCTCTATCTCTCTATCTCTCTATCTATCTATCTATCTATCTATCTATCTATCTATCTATCTATCTATCTATCTATCTATCCACCTATTGCTCCATCTATCTTTCTATTGTTCCATTTGTCTATCCATCCATTGCTCTATCGATCCCTCCAGCTATCGATACATATCTCTATTTATCTCTATTTATCTATTTATCTATTTACTCTGTCATCTATATATATTTGTCATCGATCGATTTATCTGGCTCTTGTCTGTCTAAGTGTATATCCATCCCTCTGTTGTTTATCATATATCTAACGTCATTGTTTACATCTCGCAGTTCCATCAGTGATATATCATGGTTTGCTATTTTGTTGATATTGTTGTATCTTCTTGTTCTCCTTCGATTCAGATTATATCAATACAATATTAATGATTAAAATGCTCCATCCACGTGATAAGGCTCTTTTCGTGAGGTAGCCTCTACATTTTAAGAACAGATTACAAGGCAGGGTAAATGGGTTCATGATACAGTTGAAAGAATGGACGGAGGATTCTGACAAGGAGTTGCACAGAGCTCCCTATTCTACATGCCCCTGATGATTCATACAATGCAAATACGAGACAACTCCCCAGATAGGTCTCTCACTGGAACAGATTCCTAATTTGGCGGTTTTGAGCAACTGTTGACAATTATTAACCAACTTGTCTTTCAGACACTCGGTGTCTTTTGAAGAACTTTCAAAGCATCTGGGAGTTAGGCCCAGGCAAGAATTTAACCCTTCAATTCTCGTTTAGGAGACAGGGAAAATAAATCTTTCTCAGCCTAAAACAAATAAGCCCCTTGATGCATCTTAGATAGTTATAGAATCATACAGCACTGACCAAGGTCATTCGATCAATCGAGCCTGGTCTGGCTGTTCGAAACAGTTACCCAAAATAAACAACATCATCCCTTGGCCATGGGCTGCAAGAAGTACAGAATCTGTTACAAACTGCTGGATAGCACATGAACTAAAGTAACCTGAGCTCAGACACTGGCCTGTGCTGGTAAAAACCAGTTTGAACTAATTAATTTATGTGACAGACAAGGGAGAAATCACAGGAATAGAGCCTTATTTGGAAACGGTGTGATACCGGGGTCTTTGGGCCTGGGCCAATAAGGAGAAGATACGAACGAGGTGAGCAGGCCTAAACCAACAGGAAAGAGACAGCACAGTTTTGAAGAGATAAGAAAGAGAATAAGTATGGAGAATCTCAGGCATAGAACCAGCGAGAAACTCCAGAGACCAACCATTGTGGAAGTGGAAGACCCTGCGTGAGCAACGCGGTGATGACGTAAAAGAGAGAGAGATCAGAACGTCTGGCCAGCATCAGCTCTTCCCTTTCCGGGAATTATCGTTTGTTTTCTGTGACGAGGTCAGGGAAAGGTCAGAGGAACCTGGTGGGTGTGCTTATCAATTCTAGCTAGCTTTGTTATTAACTGTATAACCCAGTTGAGTTGCATGCTTTTGTCTAACCAAGTGTATAAGCCTTATTCTTCCATTGTACAACAACGTGAATAAAGTAACTTGATAGTTAAAGAAAGGACTGAGTTTCCTCCTCTTTGTACTAAGCCATTAACCGTAACTGGTGGATTAGGTGGAGGGTGGCTCTCCTGTAACCCCAATATCCCAAACACGTGACAGCCAGAATCAAGTGGGTGAAGGGAATAAAGGGGCCAAGGGGGAGTTGACTCCGCACCACGGTTTAAAATCCTGTTCCCATCTCTCTGCATCTCAGCCCATCAGCACCTCCTTCTATTCCTTACTCCCTCATGTCCTGATCTAATCTCCCCCTTAAATGCATCTCCACTATTGGCCTTAACTTACTCGCTGTGGTCGTGAAATTGAGCCCCCTGGTTCTAGACTTCTCAACCACAGAATCACAGAATTGTTACAGTGCAGAAGGAGGTCATTCGGCCCATCGTGCCCGCACTGTCTCTCTGGAAGAGAAATTCCCTCAGTCCCACTCCCCTGCCTTCTCCCCATAACCCTGCACATCCTTCCTTTCAATATAACTGTCTAATTCGCTCTTGAATGCTTCAATTGAACCTGCCTCCACCACGTTCTCAGGCAGTGCATTCTGGACCTTCACCACTCGCTGTGTGAAAAAGTTCTCCCTCATGTCACTTTTGCTTCCCTTACCAAATACTTTAAATCTGTGCCCTCTCGATCCTTTCACGAGTGGGAAAAGTTTCTCTCCATCTACTCTGTCCAGATCCCTCATGATTTTGAAAACCTCCATCAAATCACCTCTCAGCCTTCTCTTCTCCAAGTAAAACTGTCCCAACCCGTCCTTCCACTCTTAATGACTGAAACAAATATACACCTAGGCCCCTGTGCTCCTGCACCCCCTTTCGAGTTGTGCCCTTTATTCTCTATTGTTCATCCGACCAAAATGAATCACTTCACATTTCTCTGCATTGAACCTCATCTGCCACCTGTCTGCCCATTCCACCAACATGTCTATGTCCTTTTCAAATTCGACATTATCCTCCTCATCATTCACAATGCTTCCAAGTTTCGTATCATCGGCAAACTTTGAAATTGTGCACTGTACACCGAGGTCTAGGTCATTAATATATATCAGGAAAAGCAAAGGTCCTAATACTGATCCCTGGGGAACTCCACTGCAAACCTTCCTCCAGCCCGAAAAACCATCCATTAACCATTGCTCTTTGTTTTCTGTCACTAAACCAATTTCGTCGCCATGTTGCTACCGTCCCTTTTATTCCACGAGTTACAAGTTTTCTCACATGTTTGCTGTGTGGCATTGTATCAAACGCCTTTTGAAAGTCCATGTATACCACATCCACAGCATTGCCCTCATCAACCCTCTCTGTTGCCTTCTCAAAAAAATTCTAGCAGGTTAGTTAAACATGATTTTCCCTTATGGAATCCATGCTGTCTTTCATTAATTAACTCGTCCATGTGACTATTGATTTTGTCCCGAATTATTTTTTATAGAAGTTTCCCCACCACCAAAGTTAAACTGACTGGCCTGTAGTTGCTGGGCTTATCTTTACCCCCTTTTTGAACAAGGGTGTAACGTTTGAAATTCTCCAGTTATCTGGCACCAGCCCTGAGTCTAAGGAAGACTGAAAAATTATGGCCAACGCGATTTCCACCCTCACTTCCCTCAGTATCCTTGAATACATCTCATCTGGTGCTGGTGCTTTATCAACTTTATGTTCAGACAGCCGATCGAACACTTTCACTTTACCCATTTTACACACTCTAGTGTCTGACTTACCTTCTCTTTCAACCAGAGGAAACTTCTTGCCTGCATCTACCCTGTCTATCCCTTTAAGGACTTTGTAGGTTTCAATGAGATCACCTTTCATTCTTTGAAACTCCAGAGCATTCAGGCCCAGTTTCCCCAATCTCTCTTCATAGGACAGTCCCGCCATCCCTGGAACAAGTCGGGTGAAACTTCTTAGCACTCGTTCCATGGGAATAATATCCTTCCGAAGGTCAAGGGACTAAAACTGCACACAGTACTCGAGGTGTGGTCTAACCAAGGTTCTCCACGATTGAAGCAAGACTTCATTACTCCTGTACTCAAATCCCCTTGCGATAAAGGCTAACATAACATTAACTTTCCCAATTGCTTGCTGATGCTATATGTGAAGTCTCTACCTTCCGAAGCTCCTGCCAGGGGATATCATTTCTCCCTAACTGCTCTATCGAACGGCTGTACCTCCAGGGTTAAAGCGTCCCATTTGCTTGCTCTGATCCAGGAAAACTGTCCCAGCTTCTCCAGTCTCTCCACATAACAACCGTCTCTCAACCATGGCACCATTCTGGTAAATGTCTCTTCAACAGCCCTGGTCTAAGGATAACGATGGCATAGTTGCAATGTCACTGCGATAATAAGCCAGAGGCCTAGGCTGATGCCCAGGTTACATGGGTTCAGGCACAGGCACACCCAGTGCAATTTAAACTTGCCAAGGACCCAGTAATGTGCATAGCCCTGCTGTAGAATAGGCAAGGAGCCCAGTGCCACACAGGTGGCATTGCACCTATTTGCCTCAGGCCACTGTTGCTTACAACGTTTGCCAGGAGACACACGGCATCGACATCTGGCTATTCGGAGATGAAGGTGTGGATAAACTGGAATCCAGATGTCTATAAATTGGAAATCTACACGTGGCTAATGTGGGAATGCCGATGAGGTTCGTTGGGGATCTGGATATGTTCAATTGGAGATTTCTCATCAGTAAATTAGAAACTGAACAACATACATCCTTGTTGGGGATATTAACAACACTTAATCCAGTCACTCAACCATAACAAGGAACCACGTCCATTCTGATTGGTTGGGTGTTGGAAGGGGGCGTGTCCAACACTGCATCACTTCCTCATGCTCTTCATATTTTCCTCAATGATTTGTAAAGAGCAGGTTTGGACCCTCACAAGGCTTACACTCCGGTTCTCGCTGCTTTGCTTATTTCTAAACAGCTTCAAGGGGAAGATGTATCAGTCATTGGCTCTGATAATCCTTTTGCACTGTGAGTGAGTCTGAAATACCAACGTTTTCTCTAATAACCTTCCTATACTCATTCCCTCTTCCTTTCATTTCCTAGAAATCCCCTGTTTACTGACCTCTTCCTCTTCCCCACTCTCTCCCAGGTGTGAACTCGCAGACTATCCTCCAGACTCCTGCCTCTGTCTCCAGAGTTGTGGGGGAGGAAGTGGAACTGAAGTGCACTTTGGAGGGGAGCAGTACCCTTAACATGTTCTGGTACAGACAATACCCGAGGAAGGAGCCTCAGGTTATGTTTTACTCCACGGGTACTAATCACAAAAATCCAGAGAAGGAGGTGGATGGTTTCACTGCCGAGAGACCGACTGGCACCCAGTTCAACCTGGAGTCCTCCAGCCTGCGGGAGAATCACTCGACCTTGTATTTCTGTGCCTGGAGTCTTCACAGTGACTCAGAGAGATGGAGCAGTTCAACAAAAACCCCAAAGGCAGCAGGAAACACCTGTTGGACATACAATAGCGCGGTATTTCCACTTGAATTGATGCAGGGCTATCATATTTTTGACAATAAGAATAGACGGGTGAGAATAAAATTGAGAGCACAGGTGCAGAGGCGAAGAGTCTGGCCTCTTTCTGTGCTGATAAGCTTTCTATCTTTCTATGAAAGATTAAGAAGGGTGGCACCACACTGAGAGGTTTTCACTATCAGGAGAGAATATCAGAAAAACGATTGGGGTTTTATCCACTAACACGGTGTCTTCTTTCACTCAGATGATCAAACACACAACTCTCTTTGTTAGGAACAAAGGAAGAGGAGTAGGCCATTCAGCCCCTTTGTCCCGTTACATAGAAACAGGAGGAGATCATTCTGCAAATCTCGTAAATATGCTCTGCACCCTAATAAGGAGCCTCACATTCTCCCTTAAGTGTGGTGGCCAGAACTGGACGCAATACTCCAGCTGGAGCCTAACCAGAGCTTTATAAAGGTTCACTGCTTTTGGACTCAATACCTCCATTTATGAAGATCAGGATCCCATCTGCTTTACTAACCACTCTCTCAACATGCCCTGCCACCTTCAAAGATCGATGCACATGCAGCCTCAGGTCCACTGTTCCTTGCAAACTCTTTCGAAATCTGCCTTTTAGTCTATATTGCCTTTGTCTATCCCTTCAGCCAAAATGCATCACAGCGAATTTCTCCAAGAAGAGGGCCCTATAGGACCAGTAACACACAACTGCCTGGAAAACTGTTTATGAAGAATTCAGGAGGAGGTCTCTCAGTCTTTTGGAGCCTCTTACAAAGGAACATGAGGAGGCCAATTACTCCCCTGCCTCATTGCGCACAAACAGGAGGAGGTTATTGATCAATGTAGAGCTTGTTAGTAGGAATTGGAGAAGGGTACTTAGTCCCCCTTGAGCCGATTAATATGAACAGGAGTAAGCCATTCAGCCCCTTTGAGCCTGTTGCACAGGAGCAAGAGGAGGCCAATTCAGTTCCCCCCTCAGTCTGCACAGGTACAGGAGGAGGCCCATTCAGCCCCTCGAATCTGTTAAATAGGAAATGGGTGAGGCCATTCAGCCCCATCGAGCCTGTTACATCTGAAGAGCCATCCACATGTGACAGTTTCGCTCAGGCTCTTGTATCCAATTGGGAAATCCAGATGTGGAGATCCGCGTTTCTGATTGGCAAATACAAAAAGAGCAATTGCGAATTTAAACCATGCTAATTCCGATTGGTTGAATGAGAGAAGGGGGCGTGACCAAACGCCCCTCACCACCTTGCTTTCCTCAATGGTTTGTCAAGATGACTTGATGAATAGGGAAAGGTCCAGTGAAAGATGTATCTGTTACTGGGTCTGATGACCATCTCCCACCATAAGGAACTTTATGAAACATAATGCTGCTTAATAATTTTCTTTACTTTATAATTTCCTTCTCTCCTTGACGCTTTCATTCCTCCCTTCCATCCTTCTTCCTCGATAATCCAGAGTGTCCTGGCGTCATTTTCGACCCATCTCTTTCCCAGATGTGAACTCACAGATTGTCCTCCAGAGTCCCACCACTACCTGTGGGAGATAAAGTTGCGCTGTACAGAGACTTGATTTTTGTGCAGGGCGATGGTGTTTGTGACAATAAGAAGGGACCCGTGTGAATAAAAGTGAGAGAATAAATATAGAGGCACTGTTAAAGATGTCACTAATAGCCTGCTTATGTTCCCTAAAACCTTCTGTCTGTCTATGAATGATTAACGGGGATGTGACCCAAATTGAGAAGATGTAAATATCAGGAAGGAATGATCACTAAAAATATTTAGGTTTCATCTCCTGACACTATCTTCATTCTCCACAGGGACAGCAGAGAGCGCTCTAGGACCGTCAAACAGACAACAGCCTGCCCCCTGCTTATTCAGGACACAACCTAGGAACATAGGGAATAGGAGAAGGAGTAGGCCATTCGGCACATCGAACCGACTCATGGCTGATCACCTACCTCTGAGTCATTTCCCCCCCACTATCCCCATCTCCCTTGATGTCATTAGTATCTAGAAATCTATCGCTTTCTGTCTCGAACATGCTCAATGCAGTCAGCTTACAAAGACATCTTTGGTAGAGAATTCCAAAGATTCACAACTCTCTTAGTTAAAGAAATTCCTCCTCATCTCAGTCTTCAATGGCCTGCACCTTATTCGGAGACAGTGTATCCTGATTCCAGACTGAACACGCTATCGACATTTGTCGAGTCATGTCTTGTCAGAATTTTGTAAGTTTCAATGCGATCACCTCTTATTCTTTGGAACTCCAGAGAATACAGACCCAGTTTCTGTAATCGCTCTTCCTCAGACAAACCCACCCAGCCAGGGATTATTTTGGTGAATCTCTGCTGCATTCTCTCTTTGGCAAGTATATCCTTCCTTCGATAAGGAGAACAAAACTGTAAACAATACTAGAGGTGCTGTCGCATCAAGGTTCTATACAATTGCAACAAGACATTTTTACCCCTGTACTGAAATCCCATTGCAATGAAGGCCAGCATACCATTCGCCTTCGGAATTGCTTGCTGCACCTGCATATTAGCTGTTAGTGTTGTGAGTTCATAATGTTGTGTGTGATGCAAGATAAATGAGAAGCGTGGAGTCCAGTTGGTTGAAGATCACAAACAAGTCTATTTACAGCTGAACTATCATACACAGTACTGAACTAACTATTTACAGGACCTGCCTGTAGGTGTTCCAGTTACAGAGTGACACTGGCTACGAGTCACGTGACTACGTGCCGGAATTTAGCTCATTAGCATCCTAAGATCTTAAAGGGACATGAGAGAGAGATGGAGAGACGGACAGAGAAAGACAGAGGGAGAGAGAAAGATTAACACCAACGAATACAATAACAACTTGAGGAAAAAACACCAACAAATGCAGCAGCAACTTCAGCAGGCGACTAGCACCAAAAAATGCAACAACTTCAGCTGGAGACTACCAACAACAAATGCAGCAACAACTTCAGCAGGAGACTAAGAGCAACAAACGCAACAACAACTTATACTTGCAGCCAAACAGAGAGACAGGGGTGTGGCTTCCAATCAGGGAGGAAGGAGTTGTGAAAACCAAATCACTTACTTCAGTCTTCATGTAGCTCCTCACAGGACTCAAAGCTCTTGTTTCCACTGATTTACAGATTACAAACACAGCTTCCAGTAGAAGATGTATCTGTTACTGAATCTGATAGTATTATTTCAATGTAAGGGATCTTTTTCCCAAGTAACTTTTTGTGTTGACATTCAACATTTATCTTTTCGCAGTACCCGTTTCCCGCAATTAGGGGGAGCAGTTGCTGGAGGTGCAGCTCTCATTGCCAACCAACAGGGGGGAGCAGTAGATGGAGGTGCAGCTCTCATTGCCCACCAACAGGGGGCAGCAGTAGATGGAGGTTCAGCTCGCATTGCCCACCAAAAGGGGGTAGCAGTCGCTGGAGGTGCAGCTCTCTTTGTCTACCAACAGAGGGCAGCAGTAGACGGAGGCGCAGCTCTCTGCCCACCAAAAAGGGGGCAGCGGTCGATGGAGGTGCAGCTCTCAGTGCCCACCAACAGGGAGCAGCAGTAGATGGAGGTGCAGCTATCATTGCCCACCCACAGGGAGCAGCAGTAGATGGAGGTGCAGCTGTCATTGCCCACCAACAGGCGGCAGCAGTAGATGGGATTTCAGCAACAAGAACATGAAATGTTAGAAATCCTCAGTGCATCAGGCAGGATCTGCAGAGAGTAAAACAGAGCTATCGCTTCACATCAGAACCGGCAAACATGAGAAGCGTTTTGAGCAACTTAAATGGATGTTTGAGCGTGAAGAAATGCAAAAGAGACAGTCTGTGATAGGGTGGGGAGGGGAGGGACAGATAGAGAGATAGAGGGAGACAGGGAGAGATAGAGAGGCAGAGAGAGAGAGAAAGGCAGAGAAAGAGATACATAGAGAGAGGAACATAGAGACAAAGACCCACAGAGACAGAGAGAGAGACAGATAGATGGAGATCGAGTAATATAGCGTTTGAAAAACAGAGACAGAGTGAGGCAGAGAGACATAGATGGAGTGACTGCGAGAGACTGAGAGAGGGAGAGAGAGACAGAGAGAGAGAGACTGAGAGAGAGAAAGGCAGAGAAAGTGACATATATAGAGAGAAACACAGAGACAGAGACCCACAGAGACAGAGAGAGAGACAGATAGACGGAGTTCGAGTAATATAGCGTTTGAAAAAGAGAGACAGAGTGAGGCAGAGAGACAGAGATGGAGTGAATGCGAGAGAATGAGAGAGAGAGAGAGACAGAGACAGAGAGAGAGAGACAGAGGGAGATGTAGAGAGAGAGACAGACAGACAGAGAGGGAGCGATGGAGAGAGAAAGTAGACAGAGATGGAAAGTAGACAGAGATAGAGTGAGATAGTATTAGGCACAGAAAGAGAGACAGAGTGAGGTAATGAGACAGATGGAGAGACAGAGAGAAAGAGAGAGACAGAGAGAAAGAGAGGCAGACAGAGACAGTGAGAGGCTGATAGCCAGAGTGAGAAAAAAGAAGAACGTCAGAGACAGGCAAAGAAAGAGGAGGAAAAGGAGGGAAAGAGTAAAGGGCGGAAGGAAAACAGAGAACAAGACAAAGAGGCAGAGAGTAAGAGGGACAGAGCGAGAGTGAACGGAAGAGAGAGAGAGAGACAAACAGAGAGACAGAGGGAGCGAGAGACAGAGAAGAGACAGTAGACAGAGACCGAGTGAAATAGTGTTAGGCACAGAAAGAGAGACAGATGAGGTAGTGAGACAAATGGAGAGATAGAGACAAAGAGAGAAACAGAGAGAGAGGCAGACAGAGACAGTGAGAGAGTGAGAGGCAGAGAGAAGTTAGAATGTCAGAGAAAGGCAAAGATAGAGAGAGAGAAAGGAGAGAAAGAGTAAAGGAAGGAAGGGAAAGCGAGAACAAGACAAAGAGACAGAGAGAGACAGGGGCGAAGAGAGAGAAAAGAAAGAGAGAGAGGGCAGACAGAGAGACAGAGGGAGGGAGAGACAGAGACAGAGGTAGAGAGAGAGAGAGAGAGAGAGAGAGATACAGATAGACAGAGAGAGACAGTAGACAGAGACCGAGTGAAATAGTGTTAGGCACAGAAAGAGAGACAGATGAGGTAGTGCGACAGAAGGAGAGACAGAGAGAAAGAAAGAAACAGAGAGCGAGGCAGACAGAGACAGTGAAAGAGTGAGAGGCAGAGAGGAGAAGGAAGAACGTCAGAGACAGGCAGAGATAGAGAGAGAGAAAGGGAGAGAAAGAGTAAAGGGAAGGAGGAAAACAACAAGACAGAGAGTCAGAAAGAGAGATGGGGCAGAGAGAGAGAGAGTGGCAAAGAGTGAGAGGCAGACAGAGAGCGAGCGAGAGAGAGAGACAGAGAGAAAGAGATAGAGAGAGGCAGAGAGAGAGTGAGAGAGAGGCATAGGGAGAGAGAGAGAGAGAGACATAGAGAGAGACTGATAGACAGAGAGAGAGGCAGACAGAGAGACAAAGGGAGAGAGAGACAGAGAGACAGAGGGAGGGAGAGACAGCGAGAGAGAGACAGATAGACAGAGAGAGACAGAGATACGGAGAGAGAGAGAGGCAGGGAGGGGGCAGACAGAGACAGTGAGAGTCAAAGAGGCAGAGAGGGGAAAAAGAACGTCAGAGACAGGCAAAGATAGACAGAGAGAAAGGGAGAGAAAGAGTAAAGGGAGGAAGGATACAGAGAACAAGACAAAGAGGCAGAGAGATTCAGCGAGAGAGACCGAGAGAGACAGCAGACAGAGATCGAGTGAAATAGCGTGATGCCGAGAAAGAGAGACGGAGTGAGGTAGTGAGACAAATGGAGAGATAGAGCGAAAGAGAGAGACAGAGAGAGAGGCAGACAGAGACAGTGAGAGAGTGAGAGGCAGAGAGAAGAAAGAAGAACGTCAGAGACAGGCAAAGATAGAGAGAGAGAGAAAGGGAGAGAAAGAGTAAAGGTAAACAGAGAACAAGAGAAAGAAGCAGAGGGAGAGACAGGGACAGAGAGAGAGAGAGAGACAGGCAAACAGAGAGACAGAGGGAGAGACAGACAGACAGCCAAACAGAGAGAGACAGACAGACAGACAGTCAGAGACAGATAGACAGAGATATAGTGTGATAGTTTTAGACACAGAAAGAGAGATAGAGTGAAATAGCGAGACAGAGATGGAGAGACTGGGAGAGACAGAAAGAGACAAAGAGAGGCAGAGAACGAGAGACAGTGAGAGATGTGATGCTGAGAGAGAAAAGGAAGAACATCAGAGACAGGCAAAGATAGAGAGAGAGAAGCAAAACAGAGATCAAGACAAAGAGATAGAGAGACACAGAGAGAGAGGGAGACAGAAAGAGAGACAAAGAGAGAGGAAGATAGATAGAGAGAGAGAGAGAGCAAGAGATAGAGATAGAGAGAGACAGAGAGACAGAGAGAGAGGGAGACAGAGATGCAAAGAGAGAGAGAGGGAGAGACAGAGAAAGAGGGAGACAGGGACAGAAAAGGGTTTCAGAGGGACGGGGAGAGATGGAGAGTGAGAGAAAGACAGACAGAGACAGGAATGGAGTCACAGAGAGAGAAAGACTTGTCAAGAGACTTATACAGGGAGAAGAAGATTACAATATGGAGGAGAGAAAGTGTTTATGGAAACAGGAGACCTCCAATGGGATAATAACTCGGAAAAGGGAAGGACACCTGATTAAAAGGGAAATTTGAAGTGAGAGATAAAGGGACAGAAAATGAGAGAGAGAGAGAGGGGGGGGAGAGGTTTTATTGAACTGCTTTGTAACATCGTGGGAGGTCAGTATAGTACCGTGTTACATTCCTGTGCTCACCCCGTGCAGGAACTCCACCGTCTGCTTGCCCTTCTCACAGTCTACCCGACTGCCTGCCCCAGTGCCCAGGATCTCCCCACCCCTGCAGCATGCGCCTGCACTGTCAGGACAGGCAGGAGCAGACTGAATCCTGAGTTGACCATCTCATGGGGCACATGCCCCCTGAAGAGACAGCAAACTGCCCAGGCAAGGCGAGAGGCTTGCTGGGGGAGGGGGGTTTCAATGGTGGGTTCACTCTCTGTGGTGAACGATCCATCTACCTTCGGAGGGAGGACCCGACTCGCCGTTCTGGGTACGTAATGCTCGAGTCCCGGTGCTGGAGGTTGAGTTGGGGAGCAAAAGGAGCCGGTACACACCATAATATCTCTGAGTTTACCGTGTCTGAGCAGATGGAATCTTATTATTGTGTTGGAAGAGGCCATTTGATCATTGTGCCTCTTTGGTGCAGAGAGGGGGAAATAAACAGAAAGGGAAAAGAACAGAAACAGGGAAATAAGCAGAGAAAAATGTGAGATAGAAAAAATGGCGAGAAAAAATGGAAGAAGAGAGAGAAAGATGCAGAAAGAGAGGGAAAGAAACAGAGAGAGAGGGAAAGAAACACCGAGAGAGTGATGATAGAGATAGATGGAAAGAAACAGAGAGAAAGAGAGAGGGAAGAGAGAGAGAGATAGAAACGGAGAGAAAAAATAAACAGAAACAGAGAGAGAGAGAGAGAGAGAGAGAGAGAGACTGCAGGCAGTAGAGAGGCAGACAGAAAGCCAGTGAGAGAAACACAGGGAGAGAATCACAAATTGAGAGAGAAACACTCCGAGGGGGAATGAGAGACAGAGAGGGAGATAGTTTCAGAGAGAGAGAGAGTGATTTAGAGAGAGAGGGAGAGATTCAGAGAGAGAGGCAGAGAGAGAGAGAGAGAGTGGGAGCGATTCAGAGGGAGGGGGTGTGTTTCAGAGAGAGAGAGAGATTTAGAGACAGAGAGAGAGCAATTCAGAGAGAGAGGGAGAGATTCAGGGAGAGAGGGAGAGAACCCAAGAGAGAGAGAGGGAGAGATTCAGAGAGAGAGGCAGAGAGAGAGAGAGAGAGTGGGAGCGATTCAGAGGGAGGGGGTGTGTTTCAGAGAGAGAGAGAGTGATTTAGAGAGAGAGGGAGAGATTCAGAGAGAGAGGCAGAGAGAGAGAGAGAGAGTGGGGGCGATTCAGAGCGGGGGTGTGTGTTTCAGAGAGAGAGAGAGAGAGAGATTTAGAGAGAGAGAGAGCAATTCAGAGAGAGAGGGAGAGATTCAGGGAGAGAGGGAGAGAACCCAAGAGAGAGAGGGGGAGAGATTCAGAGAGAGAGGGAGAGATTCAGGGAGAGAGGGAGAGAACCCAAGAGAGAGAGGGGGAGAGATTCAGAGAGAGAGAGTGGGAGCGATTCAGAGAGAGAGGGAGAGATTCAGGGAGAGAGGGAGAGAATCAGAGAGGGAGAGATTTACTGAGATTGAGAGAGGAAAGGAGAGAGAGATTCAGGTAGAGGGAGAGAGAGAGAGAGATTCGGGCAGAGAGAGCAGTACAATTCTGGACCATTGACCATGGTGCCAGGGTTGGCTTCTTTCTACAGCTGTCTGATTGATCCCAGTTCCTTCCCACCCTATCGCTATCGACCTGTAATTCCTTCCCTTCAGCTGTTGACCCAATTCTCTTTGTAATACTATGAGTGAATCCCACCGCCCTTTCAGGCAATGCATTCCACATCACAACAGCTCACTGCTTTGTGTCACGGGAAACAGTTTTGCCTCATTTACTCTGTCAAAACCATGACCGATTGCAAACGTCTCTGCTAAATCTCCCCTGAACTTTCTCTTCAGGAGAACAATCCCAGCTCCTCCAGTCTCTCCACATTAACTGAAGTCTCTCATCCTTGGTGTCATCCTGTGTGAACTCACTTTATTTCTCTTTCGTTAAAGCTTTCCGCCACTAAGTTCCTCATCCTCTTTATTTCTTATCCTTTACTCTCTCTCTACATACCCTCTTCCTTTTCCCTGTTGTTTGTCTCTGCTTGCCCCCTCTCTACTTGTTACCTTGTTTCTGTTCGATCATCGACCTCTCCCTCGCTTTCCTACAAGCTTCTGTTCTAAGTCTGCTTTTCTCTCAGTCCTGGACGTAGTGTTGCCCTGGATGATAGACTTGCAGCTCTGGACTGGGACTCGGGCAACCTCCTCCAGCCCCTACCACCCTCCCTATCTCTGTAACATCCTCCAGCCCCTACAGCCCTGCCTAACACTGTGACCTCCGACAGCTCATATACCCCTCCCTATTTCTGTAACATCCTCCAGCCACTGCACCCTCCCTATCTCTGTAACATCCATCAGCACCCCACATCCATCCCTGTCTCTGCAACATCCTCCAGCCCCTACACCCTCCCTATCTCTGTAACATCCTTCAACCCCTACACCACTCCCTATCTCTGTAACCTCCTTCAGCTCCTATACCCCTCCCCATCTCTGTAACATCATCCAGTCCCTACAGCCCTCCCTATCTCTGTAACATCCTCCAGACCCGATAGCCCTCCCTATCTCAGTTACCTCCTCCAGCTCCTACACCCCTCTCTATCTCTGTAACATCCTCCAGCCACTACCGCCCTCCCTATCTCTGTAACATACTCGAGACCCTATAGCCCTCCATATCTCTGTTACCTCCTTCAGCACACACAACCATCCCTATCTTTGTAAACCCTTCCAGCCCCCTACACCCCTCCCTATCTCTGTAACATCCTCCAGCCCCCCACACCGCTACCTATGTCTGTAACTTCCTCCAGCCCCCGACACCCCTTCCTATCTCTGTAACATTCTCCAGGCCCTACACCCCTCCCTAGCTCTGTAACCTCCTTCAGCCCCTACACCCCTCCCTATCTCTGTAACATCCTCCAGCACCTACAGGCCTCCCTATCTCTGTAACCTCCTTCAGCTCCTACACCGCTCCTGATGTCTGTAACATTGTTCGGCACCCACAGCCCTGCCTATCTCTGTAACATCCTCCAGCACCTACAGCCCTCCCTATCTCTGTTACCTCCTCCAGCCCCTACACCCCTCCCTATCTCTGTAACCTGCTTCAGCCCCTACATCCCTCCCTATCTCTGTTACCTCCTCCAGACCCTACACCCCTCCCTATCTCTGTAACCTCCTCCAGCCCCCTACAACCCTGCCGAACTCTATAACCTCCTCCAGCCACTACCATCCTTTCTATCTCTGTCACCTCCTCCAGCCCCCTACACCCTCCCTATCTCTGTAACCTCCTTCAGCCTCTACAACCCTCCCTATCTCTGTAACCTCATGCAGCCCCCACACCCCTCCCTATCTCTGTAACCTCCTCCAGCACCCTACACCCCTCCCAACTCTGTGATCTCCTACAGCCGCCTACACGCCTCCCTATATCTGAAACCCCTCCAGCCCCTCCAACCCTCTTTATCTCTGTAACCTCCTCCAGCCCCAACAACCCTCCCTATCTCTGTAACGTCCTCCAGCCCCCTGCTCCCTATCTCTGTTCTGTTATCACATCCTTTATAATAGTCTCTATCATTTTACCCACTACTGATGTAAGGCTAACTGGTCTGTAATTCTCTGTTTTTTCCCTCCCTCCTTTCTTTTATAGAGTCTACAACAAACTGTTGATGTTGTGGTGAAGGAGAATGAACGCTGGGGTAAGCACACTCCCCCCCCACCCCCACTCGCCACCCCCCCTTCCATCCCCATCGTTCCTAACACTCATGTTTCGCTCTCCCAGAGAGGCAGACCAAGAGGTTAAGCATCCCA